>NW_022721009.1:0-2484 GCF_011630105.1 Anneissia japonica | reverse complement strand
CATTTGCAATACACTACTGAACTGTAATGCCCACCAGTGGCGGCGCCAGCGGGGCAGGGGGGGGGGTGGGGATTAAGCTTAATTTAAGCCCCCACCCCACCACCACCAGACAGGTCAACCCCTCGCCGGACAGAGCTCGTCGGGCAGTCAGACCATAAAAAATATAAAAATAGGCCCACCAAGCCAACACATGTCTGTCACAGTCTGGGAGTGCCTTCGGCCATCCAGAGGTTGATATTCTTCAAAAAAATCTCATTTGGGCGGGGAACCCCCTCGCAATCCCTTCCTCCAGCTCGAGCCTACGAGCTCAAGTCCCCCCTGTCGGACAACTTAGCACCCCCTCCCCCCAGAAAATATGTCCTAGAGCCGCCAATGATGCCTACTAAAGTACATTATAGCAAATTGAGGCATAGCAATAGCAATATGGCCTAAAGTGTTAATAATAATATCATCATTAAATAATAACAATAATATTAATAATAATAATCATAACAATACTAATACTACTAATAATAATAATAGTACTGTAATAATAATAATATAAAATGATGATGATGATAATAATAATAATAATAATAGAAATAATAATAATAATAATAATAATAATAATAATAATAATAATAATAATAATAATAATAATAATAACAATAATAATAATAATAATAACAATAACAATAGCGCCTTCTGCGCGCGCATAGGCCTAATTATAATAATGGAGCATTAAAATGCTCCATCTAGAAACTACCGTATTCAAAGCGCAGCGTAAAAACGTACAGGGCCGGCGGAACGTTTTTCAAAACGGAGAGGTGGGGGCACTAGTAAAATAAATGGGAATATGAATCAGGGGATCTGGGTTCAAATTTGGGGGGGTGGGGGGGGTCAAATGTTTTCCCAAAAACCTCAAAAAGACTCCCGCCTCCAACCCCCACCAGATTGTCTTCGTTATTACTACTGGTTTGCACACATTATAGATTCGAAAAATCAGGACATCCGAAATGATTTCTCCTGTTTTATATACTACATTTATATTCATTTGTATCGTATCATATGTACTGATAATTAACATTGACCCCTCTCCCTCCTCCACTTTGAAATTAAAAAAAAAAAAAGGAAAATAAATAAATAAATAAATAAATAACTTAAATCTAGACCTACCTTTTCAGGACCAGTAAGCCGATTTTTTCTTTGTGTAATGGGAAAATGTGAAGTCGGGAAAGCTAAATTCTCGCCATTTAGGTTAGCAGGGGTTGTTAGGAGCATTTGATTAAATTTGAACCCAGATCCGCCCTGATTAATACAAAATAAATAAAATTTTAAAATTTAAAAAAATTTAAAAAAATATAATTTCTAATTTTTGATGGGGTTGCAATAACTGTTAATTTTACCAAGGCAACAATACACATTTTAAGATTCTTTAAAAGTTCATAGATAAAAATACATAAATTTGATATTTATTCGTTACGCATGAGCGCTTCTACTATTGTGTCACTGTTTTGTTTTGATTGACCTTTATAATTGCAAAGCTGAGCGCCCATCGTTTGCAAATGTCTTCTATTTTGTGGATTGTCTTCATATTTACTGTTGTGTGTCCAGGTTTGCCAAAGTGCAATGTTGTGGAAAATTCTGTATCTGTTGGCTTGCAAGATCTGACGAATGCTCTTGAACGACTTTTATATTTCTTAGATGAGCAGCACCGTGATCTGAACGTGGACTGTATTTTCTGTCTAAGGATTGTGGAAGGTACTGCTGCTGCCCGTTTTCCAGCCTAGCTAGGCCCCCTAACTATAGCTAGGCCCTAGCCTAGGCCTACACGTCCCCTCAGAATGAAATCGGATGTGGTAGGCTAGGCCTAGTAGAATATAATTATTTGTGTTGAATTTAAAATGATGAGTATGATAATCGACCTTATCTATAAGCTATTTATACATAAACACGTGCCTTTGTGGGACAACATGGTTTAATAATAGGGCACACGCGTATTTCTGGCCGTGTTGTGATTTGTCAGTTGTTAAGTTGATTAACATTCTGGAAAGGGCCATTATTATTCGCCACGTTTATGTTTAACTGGTGGGATGCTGTGATGTAGGATCGACCGGCCCAGGGTTGGTTTCTGGGGGTACTGGTGCTAATACTAGGTCTACTACTAAGGTAGGTGCATTGTTTGGTGAATTATGATATGTGTCCCAAAGCCAAATCAACAGTGGCATTGAAATGTGTTGTTGCGGTGTTGAAATGTGTTGGGACGTTGGAGTGAACCAAAGATTAAGTGAGGGGAAAATGTGTTGGGACGTTCGAGTGAACCGAAGATTATCTGAGGGGAGATAGCTTGGTAGGAAAATAAAATGATATGAGGTGATTTTAACTACATTTGAGCGGGGCATGTGACCCCATCTCCCTGCAGGTTCACCACTTTTAGTGGCTGTTATGATATTCATGTTCACTGTACAAAAGTTATTGTACGAGACTGAGGTCACAGGTCACTGG
>NW_022721008.1:0-672 GCF_011630105.1 Anneissia japonica | reverse complement strand
AGAACAGTGCAAAATTAATTACCGTGCCCTTTGATATGAAGCATCAACTGAGGGCCATAGGCCTCATGGCTAGTGGGAGGAGGGGGATTGCTGGGAGTTGCTCCTCTGGGGGTAGGGGAATCCCCGAAAGATCCCACGTCTTAAATTTTAATTTAAAAAATGAAAATTCTTGGACTAGGTATACTGAGTCACGTTTTCAGAAAATTCATCGTAAGTAGTGCTTATTCTTACCCTCCTAAAATGGCCTATGCTAGGATAATTCGTACCTTTTTAACCATTTCAAGAGGGGCCTATGCAGTCTCAGTAGTTGTTCTAAACTAATCAAGAAAATTGCTGGCACATAAAATTAAACGATTACAGTTTAGGATCCAGGAATTGGAAATAGAAGGTTTCAGGAACTTTCACAGATAAGGGTTTACCCCCTCATTCCCACCATGGTTCGGGCTAGTTGAGGTATGAAAATTTATGAATGCCACCTCTACACTCGAGGAAATGACACTCAAATATAATTTACTTTTCCCCCCAATTTTTAATAATTGAGAAAAATGTTGGCGGGGCCACGCCAATTGAGCCTCTTGAATCTGCCACTGAACACAGTAATCAAAATTACTCCTCTAAAAAGATAATTATGATGGGGGGGGGGCCTCTCCTATAAGGGTTTTTTTTTTTTTA
>NW_022721007.1:0-658 GCF_011630105.1 Anneissia japonica | reverse complement strand
AGAAACTTTCTGATTTTTCCAATTTTACGGAGAGCAGCACAGGAAGAGCGACATACAGCATTGATGTTGGACTTCATTTGTAGAGTAGAGTCGAGTATTACACCAAGGTTACGGACCTCTGTCTTTGGTTCGACCAGAAACTGATATGATTGTAAAGACATGGCTTCAACTGCTCGAAAGCATGAAGAAAAACGAATTAATTCTGTTTTCTTGACATTGAGATGAAGCTTGTTAGCTAGAGACCATTGTTGGACACAGCCTACACACTGATTGAGCTTAGTAAGTGAACTGGAAAGTTCACTTGGAAGGATCACTTGGAAATCGATGTATATCTGTATGTCATCGGCATACATCATGCAGCGTAGATTATGAGATGAAACAACATCTTCAAGTGGGGTGATATACAGTGTGAATAGTAGGGGTCCAATAACAGACCCCTGCGGGACCCCATAAGAAAGACTATGTTTGGCCGAGGAGACATCTCCGATGACGACAGATTGAGTTCGACAATTGAGGTAAGTGGCGATCCATTGGAGTGCCTTGTCTGTAATACCGAAGTGACTGGAAAGTCGGTGCAGAAGGATGGTGTGATCGACAGTGTCAAAAGCCGAAGAAAAGTCCAACAGGACGAGCAAGGCGTCGTGGCGCTGGTCAATTG
>NW_022721006.1:0-1409 GCF_011630105.1 Anneissia japonica | reverse complement strand
TCGCCTTCGTAACATATTTGCCAGAACCAACGGCTTTCAAGATTCATTGGTTCTATATTCTGTTATGGTTACGGTTCATTACAAATACTCGCGCCTGGGTAATGGGCTAATCAAATTAGTCTGAACGCCCGGCAAAGTTAAGCTGGGCTTAACCATAAGCCGGGCTCAACGTAAGCCTGGATTATCTCCAAGTCTTTGGTCGTACGCGTAATCGTCACTATAACTGCAATAGATCGTTACGAACACGTATCATAAAATGTAACAGTGGCCATTCCATAAAAATTATTATTGACCTACATTGTTTCTATGATATATTCAGTGGACTGAAGTATAGGAGAGCTGTAAACTGTTGAGAAAAGTCCTAATTAACACTGGATTAGTGATCGGCCAGTATTTTTTAGAATTTAACCTTCGGATTGGACGGCAAGCATACAACAACTGTAAAGCTTGTATTGTTTCTTAAAGATGTATTATGTTTTAAAAAAAATGATGTTACTACTGACTTGGGGTAATTGAAGTTGTATAATAAGACCGGCCAGTAGTCAAACAACCTCTTTCGTCGGACCCATCATCGCAGTCTTCATCAAAATTGCAGTGCCGATAGGATGGGATACATTGTCCATCATCGCATCTGAATTGGTAAAATTTACATGTATCATCTGAAAGTGAACAAAATTGACAAAATAGTAGTGTCGCTTTCGTAATATATTTGCCAAAACCAACCGCTTTCAAGATTCTATCCTGTAACGGTTTACAAACAAAAGCACCGTACAAGTTTAATATTACCTAATTACCAAATTTCACGTTTTAATTAGTAACTGTTTAACGTAGGTTACTACTGGTAAACTAGTTACGTGTATAAGTAATAATAAGCTAGCCTTGAAATAGTCACAATGGGACTGTTTGTGGTTCATCAAAACTTGGAAATAGTAACTACAAGACTTTGGTCCTCGTTGGCATATACCAAAGAGCATAAGTTGGGTATTACATTGTTAGACTGACGTTGTCGTAACATACTATTTCGTTCGAATTGTTAATTTCATTATTATATAACTGAAGTTTGAATTTGGAGTTGGCTTAATATGCCAATGAATTGCCAAATAAATGACGTTGTTTAAAAGTTTAGCTTAGCATGATCTGCTTAAATCATATCTTTCCATACATCTCGCAGTTAGCTAGACGTGGCCATCCCATCAAAATTATTATTGAATTACCTTGTATCTATGATATATTCAGTGGATTACAGTTGTTGTTTAAACTGTTGAGAAAAGTCCTAATTAACCCCGGGATTTAGTGATTTTAACATTGAGTTCGGAAAAAATTTTTAAAGCTTGTGTTGTCTCTTAAATGTATCATGTGAACAAATGATGTTACTCTGACTTTGTGTAGTTGTAGTTGTATATGTATAA
>NW_022721005.1:0-1492 GCF_011630105.1 Anneissia japonica | reverse complement strand
TCTTTGATGATTTATATATAATTTAACAGTGTTAACGGCTATCTTGATTTATATATATATATACACACACACACACTCAGGTAAAAACCTTTATAGCCTTGTTTACACGGCAGGAGATCACCGTGATGATCGTGTTTATCTGTTGAGTCATTGCTTGAAGTCGCTATTGATAAACAGTGTGAATACCAATTTATTATTATTTGAAAAATTATGTTTTTATCAATTACATACATTTTAAAACTTTTTTGACAAAGGGTTTCAAAACAAGCAGAAAATGCACGCATTTTTTCTTGTTAGTTTTAATCACGGGCCTTCCTGGTACAACCGATAATTTTTTTTATCGTGTAGACACGCAACTGGAAATCATCGGTGTTACCTATCTGATAGCAAACGGCCGGGTAAACAAGTCTTATAATAACTAGATTTCTGTTTTATACAATTTAAATGTTATTCTTGTATATTAGACAAATTAAATAGCATTACCAGAGTGATTTCAGGTATATTAACAATATATTTTTGTACCTTCTATCATGCTGCTTTCCCTGTAAAGTAAAAGTCATAGCACACCATCTTTTAAATAGCTGTTCAATCAATTACTGTATTCATCACTATGGCCCCATGTGAACATTAAGGAATGCAGTACACACTTTGGATAAAAGCAGGGGATGATCTCCAAGCGTACTGCAGCTGCAATGGGTCCTCAGCCCAAATGTTAAATAGTACCTTAACTAGTAACCTACTTTAGAGTCATTCACTGGGGTAGGCAATGTATCAAGCTCACACAAGAATTCATCACATTAACGTATTAAATTTCTTACCAAACACTAAAAAATTCTTACCAAACACGAGTGTCTGATCTCTGCTTGAAATTTCTTCTTGCTATGATACCACGTATGAATTTCTGGATGATCAAGACAGGGCTGTACTTGGCTTGAATTATTGAAACTTGCCGCAAAATATCTCTAACATTCCTAACTTCATCTGCAAATGCCGAGTCCTGAGAAAAAAAAAATCATGAATTTGCTCTTACTGTCAGACTCATTTAATATAATTTAATGAGTTCATTAATTAAGTTAAGAGTTAGTCAATCGTGTGTAAAAGGATTGTGGGTTGTGTTGACATAATCAGTTGTACAGTTATATAAACAATAAGATAACCCAAACCTAACACTGACATCATAATTTTGGCGATTCCATGTTAAAAAGAATCCTTTAGATTCCATCCTGTAATGGTATTACCATACTAATCAGCCACATTTTTTCAGTAGTTCAGTATTTATCACAAAGGACCTTCACAAAGGATAGTTTTAGGGCCAAGAACCAGCAAAATGTAATGAAATAAAGAACTTATGAACATACATGATATGTGTGTATAGTACCCTTAATGCAAGGATTCTTATACCTGATATTTGTACAGATAAAAGTCCTTGTAGACCAGGCTATAACTGAGATAGGTGCCACTTGGAGAGGTAGAAATTCTCATATGGTTTTTC
>NW_022721004.1:0-1084 GCF_011630105.1 Anneissia japonica | reverse complement strand
TTGTGAAGTCCCCCCCCCCCCCACTCGACAGTGATTAAGTTCACTTTTAGGGTGTCCTGTCTCATATTGTCTGTGCTTGTTCTTTGCTGTTCCTTTATTATCAATTTTAATGTTTTGAGACCAATAAATGAAATGTTTAAATGTTTATTAAATGAAATGTAAAATGGTGATTTCTCAGGTACTCTATGTATAAAAATTTAAAAATTTTCATAGTTTTTATACAATTCTATTCTGTTATTTTTTTTTTTTTGTATCAGATACAATTTTTGGTTGTATATTTTATACATTCATAATAATATAATCAAATCAGGTCTAGGATTAACTAAAAGTGAAATTTATTTCTTACGCAACAGCTATTATAATCACATTGATATTTTTCCTCATGACTATTTTTAGTTATGATGCAACTATGCTTTTAAACTACTGTATAACTATCGTATCGTAAATGGTTTGGTGACCCTGTGCTGGCCAAGATTGTAAAAATTTCACATGTGCACAACCGGTAGACTATCCTCCAGGTAAAATCAAATTTAGCTGTCTGGGGATATAAAACATTTTTTAGCGCAAGTGCTGAAAAAGGTATTTGAATTCAACTTGGATGGTCAATTTGAATCATTTGTCATCATAGTATAGCGCATACTATATGGGTTAATGCTGTTAACCTGCATGCTGTTAACCTGCATGTGACCCTACTACAAACAAGTGTTCCAGTCAACTGAAAAACTAGAATCTATTTTTCATGATTAATCATTAAAAGGAAGCTACATTAACACCTATGTTGCTCCTGTAATTATGAATTGACACAAACGGATGAATGAAGGAAAGCGCCTAGAAACTGTTTTCTTAATATATGCCATGCAAGTACACAGCTATTTACTAAATTATAATAGGGACCAGATTGGTGTCCATATGATAGGAAGAAAAAGAATTATAAAGCTGTTAACACACACTCAGCAACCATCCTGTTACATATGCTCTTGATACGAGTTTATCAATTTGATTATTTGAACCCATTGTCTAATGCACAGGTGCGGTGTGTGCGACCCGATGGCAGTTTTTTTTTTTTTTTTTTTTTTTTTTTTTT
>NW_022721003.1:0-582 GCF_011630105.1 Anneissia japonica | reverse complement strand
GTTGTAAACATACTAGAAGCAATATAATTTATTATAATAAATGTAGTTGACAATACTAGCTAGCAACATACAGTGATAATGCAGAGCTTAAATATTGAAAATTTAGAACTTGTAGAACTGGGTATTATCACTCTACAGACTGTTTCATGCATGTTTCAGGAGTCAGAGAATACAAGGATTGTGTGAGTATATGAATGCTAAGACAGGTGAAAATGCAAATGAGTTAATTTTTTTTAAGTAGGTATATATATAGTACTTGTAGAACTGGGCATTATCACTCTACAGACTGTTTCATTTTTAAGTAGGTATTTGTTGTTGTGCCTGCATTTTGACAATAGCTCGGTTCTTTTGTTAAGTATTGACTGTCTGAATATATTATGTGAAGTTTCTCGGTTTTGCATAGGTTGCAGCGTTGCAACCTATGCATAACCGAGAAACTTCACATAATATATTCAGACAAACAGTCAATACTAAACAAAAGAACCGAGCTATTGTCTAAATGCAGGCACAACAACAAATACCTACTTAAAAAAAATTAACTCATTTGCATTTTCACCTGTCTTAGCATTCATATACTCACAC
>NW_022721002.1:0-1580 GCF_011630105.1 Anneissia japonica | reverse complement strand
TTCGCCAGATTAATTATGAGCCTTGATTGGTATTCAGCTTGTGATCAAAGGTGTCGACGTGTACCGAGATTCTCTGTCACTTACCTCGGAAAACCATTCAATGCCATAGTAGCTACTTTCAGTAGCCACAAAAACACAGACATTACAAAAACTCCATATAGAAAAATTATAACACAACCATATCAAAAATACTGTATTAAAAAGCTATAAGTGCAAAATACAAAAGTTACGATTATTACGACTTTTAAATTTTTACATTGAGATAAATATTTAAATTGGTAATAATTAATTTTTTTACACATTTTAATTCCATTATTTAAAAAAAATTTAAGTAAAAATGTTATTTATTGAGTAATATACAGATCGATGGGAAAGAGGATTTTTTAAATCGTTCTGTATGGCAAAAATATTCGTCAATCTTCCCCCTATTTCTCAGGGTTTTTAGGCCTTTAGCAAATTTCATTGAAAGTTTATCTCTTCTCTCATCTAATCGTGTTAAGTTTAAGGCTTGTAATGCAATAGGATATGAAACATTTAACTGTTCTTGTAAAGTAGACAACTAATTTTTTTCTATATACCTCACACAAAGTTAAATCGTCTATGTACTTCAAGCGGTTATCATAATTATTAAGAAAATCATTAACTAAAACTTGAAAAATCATTGATCCCAGTTTCGTACCTTGTGGAACACCACAAGTTAATCCTTGCCATTCAGAGAAACCACCGTCATATGAAACACGTTGTTTCCTTTCCAAAAGAAAATCACATATCCATTGGATTAATTCATGTTGTGCTCTGATGCCAATCAGTTTGTTTACAGTAATTGTGTGGTTTATTGGATCGAACGCAACAAGGGTAGCAATGTTATTTGGCAAATCCAAACCACTGTGAATGAAATGCATTAGGCTAGTAAGGTAATGGCTAGTAGAAGACTTCTTGCGACTACAAATTGTCTTTAATCAAGATATGGGGCTATCTGTGGACGTAGCCAATTCATAATAAAGTCTTCAAGTACCAGAACATAAATGGGTGTAATGGAAATAGGACGAATTTGATTAAGACTTACGGTACCATTCTCCTTGGGTGTGATAGTGGCCTTTTTCCATCTTGTTGGTACCTTTCCCATTGCAAGTGAATTATTAAAAATATTCACTAATATACAGCTAATTTGAACGCGAAGGTTTTTATTAATTGTGGGGGAAGATCGCAGGGAGATGTGGCTTTATTGCAATTGAGTATCTTTAAACGGTTGTACACATCCCAAAATGTTAACGTAGGTGGGGGCGATTTATTTGGTAGGTACGTCGCTAACTTGTTTTTTTGTAACAGCTCAAACTGTTGACAGATCTCAGATAATTTAGAGTTGATCATTTCGCGAATTTCCTCAGGATCTGATTCATCTATGTTCATATTTAACGTAGTATTTTTACATTTATCCTGTAGCAAAACATAAACGTCCTATCTTATGTCTGACTTCATTAAAATCACCGCAAACAATAAAACCAGCTCTTGGTGATCTGGATCTAATAATATCAACTGATTTGCGGAGGTATTGCATAAGGACAAAATGGGAATTTACA
>NW_022721001.1:0-1538 GCF_011630105.1 Anneissia japonica | reverse complement strand
TAGAAGATTCCATGGATATGCTGGTACTGTACTGTATCTCGTATGCTTTGCTTATCTCTCAATACACTGTATCTGTTAAAGTACTACTTACCTGTACAGTACTTTGATCTCTCAAATATTTATTTCAAATTTTATTGTCTTTTTAATGTTTTTGACTGATTTCATTGATGATTTTGTACACATATTTTTAAATATATTTTATTCATATTTTACTTTACTATTTTATGCATATTTAATTTATGTTCTGATTGGCATCGGACAGCCACTAAATAGTAATTCAGTTCACTTTTTAGCAATCCTGTCCGAAACAAATGATTATTGTTTTTTGCTCTTTGTTATTCTGTGTTTGTAAATTTTAATGTTCTTTGGACGAAATAGATGAAATGAAAACACTGTATCTGCTCTACATCACTACTCACTAGTACTTTGCTCACAATACAATGTATCTGGTCTTACAGCACTACTTACCTGTACTTTGATCATCTTTCAATACAATGTATCTGGTCTTACAGCACTACGCCTGTATTTTGGTCATCTTTCAATACAATGTATCTGGTCTTACAGCACTACTTACCTGTACTTTGATCATCTTTCAATGCAAAATTATATCTGGTCTATAGCACTACTTACCTGCAATTTGCTCACAATACAATGTATCTGGTCTACAGCACTACTCTTGTACTTTGCTCAAAATACAATGTATCTGGTCTACAGTACTACTTGTACTTTGCTTTACTTTTACACTGTATCTGGTCTACAGCACCTACTTACCTGTACAGGTAAGTATTTTTGTATTTAAAACACTTCTTTGCATAGTGAAGTTATGGTTATTAACGATTGCATGTTACTCTTTGTATTTAAAATACTTCTTTGCATGGTGAAGTTTATGAGTATTAACAATACAGGGAAATGGCGAACAGACGTCGACAATTGTATTGGGTATAAAATCATAATAAACCATTGAGGGCGCTAATTTCCTTTCTTTATACATAGCAATCATGGCCGCTTCTCAATGTTTTTGCTGTGATACCCATGATTCTTGCTGTATTTGTAATTTCAAACTTTTTTTTTTTTTTTTTTAAATCACTAGTAGATATTCCAACATTTACTCCGCTCACTATGAGCGATTGGATATCTAAAGGAGTAAAAGAGACAGATGGGAAATCGTGGACTTTCTTTAAGGAGAAATACGTACACGGTGGGGAGATTGCCGACATGCCTATGGCGACGGATGGTTATGTTATGGCAAATTGTCATCGAAGCCAAAGAAAACGACAAAGTCCGCATACTATTAACATATAAATAAATAAAAAGAACACTAATTATCCAGTTACCAACGAAGCTGTGGGTACAGTAGGTACAGACACAGACGCACCTGGGATCATTTTGCGAGGGCTTTCTAGGTAGGCCTGGCCTAGCACTTGGTTGGCTGGTACAGTAGGTGACACAAATGCGCCAATTTACGGTTTTAATTAAATACAAATTTAACTAAAATGTGTTCAAATCTGCCTATACAATATAAAATGTTACAGGGCATT
>NW_022721000.1:0-973 GCF_011630105.1 Anneissia japonica | reverse complement strand
ATCAGCCCTCTCGCCAGGGTTTTTCTTACAATATATACAAGATACAAGTCAACTTTATTGTAAAAAAATAAATTATGAGATATTCTTTGTACATATATAGAATCGTTTATAATTGTGATAAATGTCAATTAAAAATCCCCTAGTAAATAAAAATTGGAGTTTGTGTAGTTATCTTCTTAAATTTTGATTAAATAAATTACAAGCAATGTACAAATTCTGAATATCTGAAACGGTTTGTGGATATTTTGTGTTGTTTAAGTCTAACCCTTCCCGATCTAGGCCTATTTACGACAATGATGGGATGAGTCTTAATTAAATTAAATTTCTTAAGTATAACATTTTTAAAGATATCTTCTAAGGATTTCACATCGGCTCCAATCACTCTGCCAACCTTATTAACGCTTCTTCGATGGAATCTGTACACAAATATGCTATGGGGGCTAAAGATTTAACATTCAATCGCGGTATAATTTCTTCTATAACGATTAATTACCGTCAGTTGTCAGTAAAACTTTCACAAAAGGCAAATGTACAGCATTACCTTTTTTTTCCTGGAATACCCAGCCGAAATTTTGTATAAACAGCGTGTTGCACATGAAATCAACGTAAAAAATGGACACTTCATTGAATATTGCGATCGTTACGCATGTACGGTACTGAACGCGCCCTACCTACTAGCCGACCAGGGGCCTTTTTGAGTTCACAGGTAGGCCTACCTACTTGCACGCAAAGGCGGCGTACAGAAATTCTGCAGTTAGGCTGCATAGAAGGCGGTGCCTCACGGTATGCGATTGAACAAGTACTGTTGTTGAGAACATCGTGGAACTGCAGTTCCACAATTGTTGTAAAGGTTTTGAATAAAATATACTTAGACTTAGTCCATATTTTTTTTTAGCGTGGCACCAACATTTTAAACGTGGTGCAATCTTTGCTTATTTTGCCTAAGCGTGGCGGTCTTTCCTTCTTTCGCCTA
>NW_022720999.1:0-754 GCF_011630105.1 Anneissia japonica | reverse complement strand
ATCAATATCAATATATTCAACACGTTTATTATTATAAAACAAAAAAAAAAGCTATTCTTTTTCCTCCTCCTCTTCTTCTTCTACTACTTCTTCTTGACTCTCATAATAATAGTACTATTTTACTACATGGCTAAAAAACGCACAAATACTGCCATTACTACTGATAGGGCCATCGTTAAATTAAGTCAGAGCCCAAAATATAGCATAATTCGAAATTATTATTTTAAGAATTTATAACATAATACATAGCCTACTGATTAATAATAGCTCATGAGATGCACATTTCAGAATTAATAATCGTTTTTAGTATATCTTACTGAATATTTATTGTCTACAAAATAAAATATGAATTACATGCATCTTTAGAAATACAATTTCTACAATATTATTCTTGTTTTTATGTAGATAAGTGTTCGATAAATTCTTTCTTTCATAAAAAAAAAACGAAATTTAGCGCGTCTATTTTCATTCTAATCAATGGCGTTTGTAAACGAGCACGGACGTCATCGTCGAATCCCAGGACTTCCGACGGTAAAGCTGGCCTGCCTGCCTCGGTCCGTCTCAGGCCAACCAATAATAATTAACAAAATGTTTTTTTTTAATATAGGCCTATGGCGCATCCTGTACATGCACTTCAACTTTTACAACAAAAGCCTAGGCCTAGTACTAGTAGGCCTACCTGTAGTACATTCTACTGTACTTAGGCCTACACTTTGTTGTCGTCGGGGTATAATTCTGTATCTAAATGAACAAG
>NW_022720998.1:0-892 GCF_011630105.1 Anneissia japonica | reverse complement strand
AATGTAATGGAAGCAACATCACATTCTATTATTAATGTTCTACTTCAGTAGAATTACATTTTTTTTTTACGCAAACGCAACGGGTTTAATTGTAAATTGGATGAACAATCGTAAAAAATAAAATTGTAATGTGTCCTTTAATATCTATTTGAACTGATTGATATTTACAAGAAAAAAAAACTCGACAAAAGATTAAAAAGGATAAGTATTTTCTAAATGAGTATGTATACAAATGCTTACGTATCTAAAGAACGAAAATAAATACTTTATGAGACAAGAGGAAAGGAATTTGGATCCGACATTGGTGAAACATCTATCAAGCACAATAATCATTGGTAATGAATTTGGTGTTTGCCATCTACCGTTCTTTTAAATGCCTAATGTGTGTGTGTTTTTTTCTTTTCTTTTTTTTAATTTTTACTGTAATTTGGTAATTTAGAAACAAATGATTAATGACACTTCATTTCTCATACTAAAATGTTATCGTTGAAGTATTTCATCTCAATAGTGTTATTATAAAATAATACAAATAAACTCCATCCAGTGGTGGCGCAAGGGGGGCTGGGGGCTATAGCCCCCCCCCCCTCGTCGGGGAAGACGATAACTTTTGTCGGGAACAAACAAATAAAAAGAAAATAAAAAATTTACTTGTAATATTCGTTTAGCCACCATATTGTTTGTGTTAACTTTTCATCATCACAACAACAACAACAACAACAATAACAATAACAACAACAACAATAATAATAATAATAATAATAATAATAATAATAATAATAATAATAATAATAATAATAATTCAATGAGACTAATTAAAGATAATTTGTGTTTTGTTATGACAAATGCTTATTTAGATAGCCTCATGATGGTTGGAATACATTGTGATAGGTGA
>NW_022720997.1:0-669 GCF_011630105.1 Anneissia japonica | reverse complement strand
AGTAACATATGCATCATGTTATTGAGGTGTTATTGTTGTGTAGCCTAGCTTCTAGGCCTACAGTAATAATCTTATTGTTACAGGAATTGGTGTTGGCTCTGATGATATACTGTAGTGTTATAGCACATCACCTTTATTTAGACAGTGCAGTTTTTAGACATTTAGGCCTATGCCTAGACAGTTTTTCATAGGACCAGGCCTATATAGCTAGGCCTATAGTATTATTAGTAGGCCTAGGGGCCTAGGCTATTATGAAAAAATATGCACTAGCACAATTAATGTGACAAAGTCGCCATGGCATGACAAGTCTAGGCTGTAGTAGAAACCACTAACTTTACCGTCAGCTGGATAAGGCTGCGTGCGAACTCACCTGCTGCGGGACTGGAGCAGTGTCCCGGTCAGGAGTGCGCTACTTAGGGTAGACACTGCAGACTGTGCTTCCTAGGCATAATAGGCTAGGCCTAATAACAAACAAGTCATCGGACTGATAAATACGTTTATTAATTCAATTGAATTATTCCTCCATGATTGAATTGACGTTGACAAAACCGTCTGTAACTGCGTACGTAAACGATCACAAAAACTCACGACTTCACACTACTGGACGTATTGTCTAGGCTAGTTGCTCGATCGTCGGGACGATTTTTCGATCAGCTGCTCGCCAAAAAT
>NW_022720996.1:0-1425 GCF_011630105.1 Anneissia japonica | reverse complement strand
GTCGTCCGCGTAGCTCCTCGAGTCCACGACGAGCAATCCGGACCACCTGACTTCCGCGGCAGGTTAGGGAAGACCCAATTTCAGAACGGGCAGCTTCTTGAACATGTCCATCGTCGTGCTCACTTTCAATCGTTCACACTTTACACACTCACTCACTCAAAATAAATTCTATTACTATAAAGAAAGTAACGTAAACAAGTGTTTTCTTTGTTTTTTCATATTTTACAAACATTTATTTCTATATTTTTTCCAAAAATCATTGAAATTTAAGAAAAACAAAAATTATTTATTCTTTGCAGTCGTCCTCGATCCCGTCTTGCGCGACAGTAAAGTTTCCAGTTGGTTCGCCACTTTGGAGATTCCGTCGACGTCTTTCTTCCCGTCCAGTATTTTCAGGTCCGACGGACGTGCTCCACCGGCATCCTCACAGTTTTTCGGACGTCCCTTTTCTCGACAGATCTCAGCATCTCCGAGTGCCGTTCTTCGATGAAACAACAAAACGTCGTATCTTATTGCTAGACGAAATCTGCGGCTTTGTCTACTGGCGTTTCTGCCATTCCTCGTTAATGAACGATTGTTACTTGGTGATGTAACGCTTCCGTTTGCAACCCGATCTGTTGCAGCGCGTCAAACGGTTGACCGGGTCGATCTCCTTCAGTCGGGAATCGTTTAGCGGTCTTCCGAAGAGCAGCTCGAGTTCAACGCAGAGTTTGCAGAGGTCGGAATCGAAGTCGTCCACGTGTCTGAGAACGGTGTCCAGAAACGTTCGTCCAGTACGTCGGAGGGATTCCGGCGTTTGAAGCTGAGTGTTGCAGCAGAACGACGGAGAGAATAACTGGAATTTGCGGGGGCGATCGTCTCCGCCCGCTTTCGCGTCGTTCGGAACTGTGAACTTGACCGACGGAAATCGATCGTTGCTGTCCACGATGAGAGATTCTTTCAGCTTCAGATTCTCGATCACCGTCGACGGATCGGATCTGATGCCGTATATCCTTCCAGCGTGGTTCAGGTTGTTGGTCGACGTGTGCATCGGGAGGCTGTTGCGCTTCCTCCACACGACGGAGAGCAATCCGGGAACTTCTAGGTCGGGAGGCTCCTCGGCGAGAATGGCCGTTGGCGCATCCAGCGACGGCGGTAAGTCTTCCGGTTCGAGAAACTTTGCCGTCAAATCATCGAGAAACGGTGTCCCACGCAAGTCGTTCTCGTCGAGGAAAACCGGCGACGCCAGCAAGAAACCGAAACCGACGGCAACGGTTCGGCCGGTGGGCCACGTCGATTACGCCAGACCGGACAACGCGTACGTGGCTGGAGGCGACTACGACGACCACGACGACGACCCCTGGAGGCACAATCCGTTCTTTGACGGTCCGCTGAGAGAAGGAACGGATCCGCAGTACAGGGTGAAAGGCAACATGCCGGCGCTGA
>NW_022720995.1:0-850 GCF_011630105.1 Anneissia japonica | reverse complement strand
ATAAACTCTAAACCGTCTTGCGGTACGGTAATGCTGTAAATATATATAAATACATTTTAAAGGTTAAAAGAGGAATCTGCGAGTGTGAAAAAAAATTAGGTACCGGGAATCGAACCCAGGACATTCTGTTGTCTATGCAGACGCCTAGTTGTTTAAGGCATAGAAACAGGCAACTTTCTAGACGCAATATCGAATAAAAATCTATACCGAATCACTACAGTATCAATCCAAGACTTCTTTGATAACAACAGTTCAACTGGATAGCACTTTGTATCCGCAAAAAGAAAAATGACCATTGCAAGATACTGACCTTCCATAGCATAAAGAATAAAATCAGATGAGGAGGAATAAGATCCATCCTGTTCATTCGAAAATGTTTCTGTTGTACAATATAATTCAAGACAGTGATGGCGCCAGGACCTGCCTGACGGAGGGGCTAAAGGCCCCGACGGTGGGGGGGGGCTAGTGGAGAGAATCGATTCTCACTTGGCTGGGGGCCAGAGGGTCGCCTAGGGCCCGGTGGGGGTCCAGGGGGATAAGCCCCGTGGAAGCCACGGATATTTGATGAATTATGGCGAATTTTTATTACTTATTTGATAGGCATCGAGTTACTATAATATTATGACTTTATGTAGGCTATGCTTTCTAATGTTGAAATCAGTTTCCAAAACCAAAACATTTTGAATAAAACAAGAAACAAAGAGTATGCAATGTAACCATCTAATTTATTCAAATCCTCATTCTTGAAAGTGAAATTCTATATTTTGGAAATTTTGCATGAAATCTGTCATGGTCGAGGTTGCTTCACCACGATATATTCCAACCGTCATGAGGCTACCTAAATGAGCAT
>NW_022720994.1:0-525 GCF_011630105.1 Anneissia japonica | reverse complement strand
AAAAAGTGACAATGTTAAAAAGTTGAGTCAAAATGCAATTTTTTTTTGTTAGGTACGGTGAGATAGCCTGAAGCAAAGACTATTCCATTAAAAGTTTTAAGTTTTTCGGAAAAGTACTCGAAATATGGCGGAAAGTCAAAAATTTGCAATTAGTGCTCAACTCGGCGAGAAAATCACTTTTGTGCAAAAAGTGACAATGTTAAAAAGTTGAGTCAAAATGTAATTTTCTCTTGTTAGGCACGGTGAGATAGACTGAAACAAAGACTATTCCATTAAAAGTTTGAAGTTTTTCGGAAAAGTACTCGAAATATGGCGGAAAGTCAAAAATTTGCACTAAGTGCTCAACTCGGCGAGATAAGCACTTTTGTGCAAAAAGTGACAATGTTAAAAAGTTGAGTCAAAATGCAATTTTTTTTTTGTTAGGCACGTTAAGATAGCCTGAAACAAAGACTATTCCACTAAAAGTTTTAAGTTTTTCGGAAAGGTACTCGAAATATGGCGGAAAGTCAAAAATTTGCAATTAGT
>NW_022720993.1:0-572 GCF_011630105.1 Anneissia japonica | reverse complement strand
TAGGCCTAAGCCTAGGCCAGGCGTAGGCCTAGGCCTAGTTCAGATTATTTCATATTTGTTTTAATATTTTTTTTAATTTATATACATTTTTTTTATTTAGGCCTAGGCCTAAGTTTTTTTGAATTAGCTATATATAAAAGCCTAACCTAGCTAGGCCAGGAGGGGGGCTATCTTTTTTTAGTACTACTAAGGGATAGGCTAGTAGAGTTGCACTGAGCAGTAGTAGTAGTCCTAGGCCCGGCCTATTGTTAAGCCTATTCTATGATAGAGCCCAAGCCTAGCATAGGGTGAGCTATTTACAGGCCTAAGCATAGCCTAGCTAGGGCTAGTTTTAGTCTAGTCATAGCCCTAGATAAAGGCATGAGACCTAGTACTGTTTAATTTAATTAATTAATGGTTACTATATCATCAGTCTATCACTAATCTCTAGGTCTATATTGTTTTTGATTGTTTTTTAACAGGATTAACTGAATTTGAAGCAAGGCTCTGCGAGTATCTGATGTCAGATATTTTCTGTTGTGAACTCTAAATTCAAACTGAACGTTAAATTTACACTTCAACTTTCCAACAAG
>NW_022720992.1:2302-10540 GCF_011630105.1 Anneissia japonica | reverse complement strand
ATATAATATAATATAATATAATATAGGCCTAATATAATATGATATAATATAATATATAGATCTTTGCTTTCTCTCTAAACTGGTTCAATCAATCCCATGAGTCTTTTGGACGTACTGTGGAATGCGTATGTTCTTTATTCTACGCGCACAGCGCGCGCGGAAATTCGTGCACGCCATGCACATAGCAACTAGCCAAACAAAACCAAAGAGAGGCTTGATTCTCGTAGTTGGTTATAATTTCACCGCTCAAAAATTCACTGATTTTCCAGTCGGAATCGATTTTTAATACTATTTTACTACACATATTTAGTGTAGTATTGGAAGACGAACATGACGAGATCAAACGAAAGGTAAATTAAAAAGTATTTAAAATGTTATGTGAACTTCAATTTATGACAATATTCTAGGCCAACATGGATGCTGATTTTGGCCGAGAAGACGCCTGCGCGGAGGCTCTGGTCGCCAATCCGAAGTCATAGTTAAAACAAAAAAATGAAAATAGGCCTAAATAAAAATAGGACGAAAAAAAATTGGGCACTACTACTAAGAAGTATTTTTAATAATAAAAACATATTTCGTCTAAGGCTAGCCGACGGCGATATATATATTGTGTTGGCCTAGGTTTAAATTCTTAAAATATTATTTTGGCCTAGCCTAAGCCTAGGCCTAGACCTCTAGGGTCTAATAAGTACACACTTTTAAAATGTATTTAAAAGTAGGCCTAGGCCTACAAATCCATATAATTCATATATATTATGTAAACAAATACAAAATTATTGATTTAATTACCCATCTGAACTCCTTATTTAGGCCTATAAGACTGTTTATAATGTGCATTTTTTGTTGTCCATGGATCTGCGTCTATAGCACTCCATCATGATGTTTATATAAAAAAGAAATTTAAAAAACTAGAACAGAAAGAAGCTTGACTACAATTATTAAAATATAAAAAGAAATAAATGTAATAAAATATCACCCTCATTTTTTAATGTATTTAAATGCTTTATTGGGTTATTAAAAAAAAAACACATTAGATATTTCTTTTAATAAAAAGTCCTGTTAAATATGTATAATTTATACAAGGTGCTGTATGATACTCCCCATAAATGACTGCAAACAAATCTAATGGAAGCAACATTACATTCTATTATTAATGTTCTACTCCAGTAGAATTACATTTTTTCTAACCTGGTTGGGATCAGTAAGTCCTTATAACCACGCAATAACACATTCTGACGGTAATTATGTTCCACAGCTCCACAATTACAGTCAAAAATTAGGGGCGTTTATTTGAGTATACGTATCCATATTATACAATAAAAATAGCCTCGAATAAACACTTTTTTTTTAGATTTTTACTGTAATTTGGTAATATAAAAACAAATGATTAATGACAACTCATTTATCATACTAAAATGTTATCGTTGAAGTATTTCATCTCAATAGTGTTATTATAAAATAATTATATAAATATACTCCATCTCAACTCTAATTATGACCATAGTCCATAGTGCCAGTCCCCCTCTTTCGCTCAAAATGAGAGAGAGAGGGGGGGGGGGGTAGTGGGAAGTGAGAAAAGCGAAAAGAAACTAAAGGACAAAGAAAAGAAAGCAAATTTTCGGTTTAATTTCCATGTACACTAGCCGTGTCTATGTTCAAGTATTTCTAAACAAAAATCTCACAGCACTAATTTTGTTTTCACTCCGCTCTGTGTTATCAATCCCATGAGCATTTTAGTTGAATCTAACGCGTACTTTGGATAGGCATGTTCTATATTCTACGCGTATAGCGCGGAGAATACGTGAACGTCATAAAAACACTTAGCAAACTAACAAACAAACCAAACTGAGACTTGATGCTCATAGTTTGTTATAATTTCATTGCTCACAAATTTACTGATTTTACCAATCGGAATCGTTTTTATTATAATTTCTACTACAAAACAAGTGTAGTATTTGAAGATGAACGTGTCGAGATCAAAAGCAAGGTAGATTAAAAACAAATTTTAATTTTACCAGAACTTAAAAAGATGACAATATTCTAAGCCCAGATAGCTGCTGTTTTCGGCAAGTCAGACCGTTGTCAAGAGTCTTGCGCGGCCGTTGTGGTAGCCCATCCCATGCCTCTTTCGAGCCTAAGGTCGAAACAAAGTTTCCAAAAAGTCTCATAATATTGACAAAAAATAGACGTCAATAAATTAATCATTTCAGGCATGATTCATCGATTTAAGGACATTAATTTTATACGATCATCTATACTGTTTGTTTATAAACAAGACATTATTATGTAACCATTATTAATGTAAATTTCTATTTTTCCAATTCGATGGAAAGCCATATAATAAATAAATATATTATTATGATTTATGTTTCAATTTATTTGTATTTAATAAGCACATTACGGAATTTTTATAATGTGTTATTACTTTAAACGGATTGTTGTGTAATATGTGAAATAAGCTCATCTCGTACTTTATATTGCTATTCATTTTTTTTCAAAGAAAAATACCGATTTTTTTTTGAACAATTACTTTTATACTATTGCTATCATCATCATTATTATTATACAGTATTTAATTATTATTATTGTTGCTGTATTTTTCATTATTGCTTTTATTTATATTACTGTATATTGACAACATTTTTTCATTGAAACAGATCTGGACAAGATACAGAGTCGCAGCAACAACAACCAACGACGCGACGTTCGTTTTTAAATCGTGTGTGGCAAGCAGTCATTCGTTTGCTATGCATTCGAGGAAACAACGAAACAACAAATGCTGCAGATAATAATCGACAGACGGCAAAAGTCGATAAAATAGCTGAAAATAATACTTTTAAACAGTTTTTAGGAGCGTTATTAAGAAACATTATATATATATATATATATATATATATATATATATATGTATATAATAAATTAAAACATAAAAGTAAATAAGTAAATACAGTAAGTAAATAAGTACATAAATAAGTAAATAAATTAATAATTAAGTAAAGAAGTAAATAAATAAGTCAACAAGTAAGTAAATTAGGCAAATAAGTATGTAAGAAGATAATAGGTAAATACAGTAATTAATTAAATATATAGCTAAATAAATAGATGAATAGAATATAGATAAATATATAAATAGTAATTAAGTAAGTAAATAAGTAAGTAATAACTAAATAAAGATAAAGTAAATAAGTAAGCGAATAAGTATATAATTAAGTAAATAAGTAAGTACATAAGCAAATAAGTATGCAAATAAGGAGATATATAGATAAATAGGTAAATAGATAAAAAATTCATAAATAGATAAATGGATAGATAAATAAATAACGAATAAATAAATAAGTAAATAGATAAGTAGATAATTAGATAAATTAGTTAGTATGTCAGTAAATAAGTAAACTAATAAATAAGTAATAAGTAAATATATAAACCAATAAATAATAAATAAATCAATAGTGAATAAATAAATAAAAAATAAATAGATAATTAAATAAATAGATAAATGTAAGTAAGTAGGTAATAAGTAAGTAGGTAAGTAAGTATGTAAGTAAGTAAATAAGTAAGTAAATAAGTAAATGAATAAATATAAAAATAGATCAATAAATAAATATGTAAATAAATAAATACAAAAAATAAATAAATATATTAATAAGTAAATAGATAAATAAGTAAGTAGGTAAGTAAGTAAATAAGTAAATAAATAAATAAGGAAATATATAAATAAATATATAAATAGATAAATAAACAAATATATAAATAGATAAATAAATAAAATAAATATATATTTAAATAACTAAGTGAATAAGTGTATATATAAATAAGTATATATATAACTTAATAAATAATAAATAAATCAATAATAAATCAATAATAAATAAATAAGTAAGTAAAAAAGTAAGTCAGTCAGTAAGTAAGTCAGTCAGTAATTAAGTAAGTAGATGAATAAATAAGTAGGTAAGCAAGTAAATAAGTAAATAAATAAATACATATTAAAATAGATAAATAAATAAATAAATAGATAAATATGTAAATAGATAAAAAAATAAATATATAAATAAGTAAGTAATAATTAAATAAGATAATAAATAAATTATTAAAAAATAAATAAATAAATAATAAATAAATGTATGTAAGTAAGTAGATAAATAGATAAATAAATAAATAGATAAATAGATAAATAAATAAATAACATAAGACTAAAACAATATGTGCAAAAGCAAGGGTCAGTTCATATGTCATGGTATGTTTTTGCACAGCTTGTTTATATTTTCAAAATATTATAATTATCATGGTTGTGTTTATTTTGAAAATTTGTATTTTAGATTATACTGATATTTAACATAAAACCTTTCCATACTTAAATTTATAAATGTACATAATATAATCATATGTCGGGATGTTCATCCTTTACAATTTTTAATTTTTGTATCAAATATCTTTCACTGGACAGTGTTGTGACTTTATCAGCCTTACTGGAAGAGTCACTCATTTGAAAAGTTGTTTAAATAAAGTCTCCATTAAGAATTTCTTACTCAAAAATATTGTTGTACGTTATTAGTACTTTTAATGATTCCTCACACTTTCACTTTCTTTTACTTTTCAGCATTCCAGGCACAATTGCAGTTCGAAATAATTCAACCCGCGTGATTGCATGTCCTATATCCTTTCCACAAATTACAGGTAGGAACCAATATAAACGTAGGCATATTTTTCTCAACACTAGCCTCACAATTATTATCCTGTTATCTAGCACCGAATCAGTGTACTCAGGGAACTGTGAAATTTTACTGTTCCCTGGTATAATGTATTCAATACAATCACACAACACAATACAGTACTCTATTGTATATTAAATAATCTTAATAATCGAGGAGCTGTATAAAACTCCAAACATTATGATGATGATTATAATGGGCCTAATAATAATACAGCGCTATAAAGCGAAACATTATGATGATGATTGTAATTGTCCTAATAATAATAATAATAATAATAATAATAATAATAATAATAATAATAATAATAATAATAATAATAATAATAATACAGCGCTATAAAGCAATCCAAAATTGGGCATTATTAGAATTTTTAAAACTTATATTTTGTTTTGGAAATCCCCCTTTTTAAAGAAAAACAACGAAGCATCTAGAGGAAAACCACTGCCATATTTGTTATTATAGCCTACGTTGTGTAAGTATTCGTCTTACAACTTTTCACAAATTATTTTTTTGTTTGTAAATTCTATTTTTTTTTAATACAAAAATAACAGAGCACCAAGTGTGAAATCGCTACAGTGCGTGTTAGGACTACATCTGCAAGTATTCCTTCTACAAATTTTACACAATTTCAGGTAGGAACCAACATAACGCATCTGTATTTTTATCATCTGTACGAGTTGGCTATTGTCATACTATAATAATATTATAATACTATTTGCCGTTCTATAACGTGGTCCAAAATATAATATTACTTGGAATGTTTTATTAAAGTTTTTTTTGAAAATTCCCCTTTTTAAAAAAAAAATAACGGGTGACAAGCACGTGTAAATCATCTTATTCAATCTCAAGTAAAAAAGAAGACACATCAAATCCAGGTCAAGGTCTGTAGATACAGACCAATGCAGGAAGACAACAAATACATATTAAACGAAACATCAAAAGAAAAAAAAAAAAAACATTTATCAGATTCAGATTAAAGGGCAAACGGCCAGATAGATTAGAGCCATCCAAGAACTACCAGTATTACATTAGTGTAATATTTTCCCATGCAGGGTCAAACCTAGCATTCCAAATTGTGTAGCTGGTAACGAGAGCAGTTTCTGAAATTTCCTTAATTATTTCTTTTGCGTTTCTTGAAGTTATCTTACGAATATCTTTTATTCATTAATTTTTGCTGGAGTAATGAGACCTCTACTTCCTATTTCAAGGCAGGTAACTTTTTACCTCTAAACCCATTTCTGACAATATCATTGATGGTATCTTTGTATTTATCCTTTTTTCGTCGATGCGCTTTATCGATATTCATTTCAAATGGTACGGTTAATTCCAAAAGTTCGATATTATTACCTGTTACGATAACAATATCTGGTTTTGCCTTCGTTATGAGGACGCTTGGGGGAACTGTTCCCCCTGCTATGGAGTAGCCTTTTATGTCTGCATAAACATTGTCAACCCTCCTATATTTCAGAATATATTTAATCAGCAAATGTATTATAGAATCGTGCCGCCACGTAAATCGGCCCTGTTCGAGTGATACAGGGCATTAATTTAGGACATGCACAAGAGTTTCCTTATTTTGACACATATTACACTTATCATTTGTTCGCTTACCCCATGTACGGAGATTACTTAGAGTGGGTAAAAAATCTATGGATGCCCTCATTGCGAAACTCAATACCCCCTTAGGTAAATTATAAATCAAAGATCTCCATGTAAGATCTGCAGAGATAAGGTGTGTAAGCTTTAGTAGGTCACCCTGTTTCCTTAAGGGTTCCACATATTGATGCCAGAATTCAATCCTATTTTCAAATATAGCTTCTTTTATATGGGGCTTAATTTTTGACCAATTGGTATTCGATTCAGCCCTAGAAACTGATCTATCGTGGACTATTTGCCATTTTCTAGAGCCATTTTTCTTGACCATCTAGTTTCTCTTTCTAATTTACATTTCAGAGCATGGGTTACCCGACTGTCAGCTTTAACCATGGAACGAGAATATGCTAGGACATGTGATTCCAGATACACGTCAGATATTCGGGGGAAATTTAATCCCTCTGGACTATGTATGAATGCTGGTGTAGGTCCGTGTATGGCCAATCCAGTCCATTGTTTAATTGCATTTGTGTGTATGTGGTCAAGCATTTGAAGCTGACAATCAGTTAACTCATACACTGTTAACATATAGCGAAATGATTGTGTAGCGTATTGCATATATACGCAATTTGAATTCGTTTCTAATAAGGCTTTTATTGATGTTGTTAATTGTTCCATTAATTACATTCTTTATGAATTCAAAGGTTTCCTTAATTTTACCACTAAAAAACGACATACTACCGAGGAATTTCTCGGGTGCACTCTTCAAGGACTTAAGAATATTAGCCCCCAATGAAAAGTTGCATTCACCAGGCTTACCGCCACTGATGGACATGGTTTTACACTTAACAGAATTAAGAGAAAAATGCACAGATTGTGAAATATCTATTATCTCATTCATTAGTTTCTGATGTGTCCTTTTGCGCGGACTCCTTGGTTTTCAGGTAGTGTATAATCGGGTTGAAAGCCATTAAGAAAATTATAGGTGATGGGGGGGGGGGGTCACCCTGGAACACCCCCCGACAGAAATTAAAATCCGATGAATGCCAAGCAGAACCACGGATTTTTCCACTGAGTCTTAAATAAAGTGTAGTTATATAACTGTGAATGGTAGGTGGGATTCTATATCTCTCCATCGTGTAGTTTATTAAGTTATGCTCGGCTGAGCCAAAGGCGTCGGCTAAATCGAAAAAACTTACGTGAATTGTCCTTTTCTTGTTTCTTGCGTGCGCTAGCAATTCATTTATTACAATTGAATGTTCTACGCATCCATTTATCCCATTCAGGAACGCTTTTTTGTGTTTCAGGATCAATATACATATTGCTTGTCATAAAGTTAGGTATTCGTTTGGCAACAATTTGATGGAGTAATTTACCGATACAAGATGTTAAAGAAATCATCCGAAAGTTACCTGGTTTGCTAGTGTCACCATCCTTATGGATAAGGGTGACGACACTGCGTGACCTTCTTATTGGAGGATCACCGCTGATAAGCAGTTTACTAAATAATGTGGCAAGGAGATGATGTGTTGCTGGAAGTTTTCGTAAGAGTCCATATAAGATGCCATCTTCCCCCGGGGCTGAAGTTGGTTTCTTGTTATTGAGAATATTGAGGTATGAAGTGTTCCTTTAAGGATATAGAGGGGAACCATCTAAGAGTTTGGATATCGACGTTATTTGCTCGACTATATTTTTGGGGAAAGTATGCATTGGCTGTTTCCTTTGAGAAAGTGGGAGTTGATTGAGCTTTACTAATGTTTCCATTTACAAAAAGTTTTGAAAATTTCCAAAAGTTTTTAAAGTATTGGTTTTCTTGGTGGCGCGAACTTTTGTGTTGCTTTTTACTCCGCTCCATACGTTTCAAATAATTGTGGGCCTTAACTGCTTTTCTAAATTCCCGCCGACCTTGATCCGTTCCATTTACACCAAAAGC
>NW_022720992.1:0-1996 GCF_011630105.1 Anneissia japonica | reverse complement strand
TCTTGCAACTATTCCACAAATTACAGGTAGGAACCAACATGACGTATCTGTACTGTTTATCAACACCCAACCTACTGTACGGTAATGTGTTGGATATTGGCATTCTATAATATTATTATAGTAATGTTTATTTTTGGAAATTATTTCGAATATTTTATTGATACTTCTTTTTTAAAGTAGAAAATCGCCACCAAATGTGTTATAATTGCCTTTAAGTGTAAAGAGGTTTTCCACAAATTACAGATAGGAACCAACATAAAGTATGTATTGTTATGAACCCTTGCCTACTTTTATTATTATTATAATAATGATTTCAGTTTGATAAAGTGGTCCAAAGAAGCAGGAATAGCTACCATGTGTGTTAGGACTTTATATGTCGTAGTATTCGTCAAACAACATTTCCACAAATTGCAGGTAGGAACATTATTGTTTTCAACACTTAGCCTACTGTACGTGTTGGATATTGGCATACTATGTAATATTATTATTATTATAATGATTACAGGTCTATAAAGTGGTCTAAAATCAACATTAATTTGAATATTTTATTGGTAAATTGTTGAAAAATTGATTTTTTAAAAAATTGCAAATTTTACGGAGCACCAAGTTGTAAATCGTTACCATAATTGTGTTATATTTGCCTGCAGTGTGCAAGTATTGGCCCTACATCTTTTTCACAAATTACAGGTAGGAACGAACATAACGATACTGTATTGTTATCAACATTTTTTATTTTATTTATTTAATTTTAGTCATTTTGTCTTTATGCTGAAATAATACTTTCAGTGCTATTTAGTCTTCTTAGTTTTGATTACAGTTCTATAAATTGGTCCAACATTTGACATTATTTGGAATGTTTCATTTATATGTTTCGAAATTATTTTTTGCTATAACAAACGGAGCATCAAGTGAGAAATATCTGCCATACACGTTGTATGTCGGTCTAAGATGTTCTTGCAACTATTCCACAAATTACAGGTAGGAACCAACATGACGTATCTGTACTGTTTATCAACACCCAACCTACTGTACTGTAATGTGTTGGATATTGGCATTCTATAATATTATTATAGTAATGTTTATTTTTGGAAATTATTTCGAATATTTTATTGATATTTTTTTTTTTAAACTAAAAATTCACTATTATACCCGTGCTGTAATGACTTTAGATGTGCAAGTATTCGTACTACAATTCTTGCACAAATTACAGATAGGAACCAACATAAACTATCAGTTATCAACCTACTGTATGTGATGGATAAATTTGGATATTGGCATACTATATAATATTATTATCATTATTAAAATACTGATTACACGTTTATAGAGTAGTTTAAAAGTTCAAATTATTTTGAATGTTTCATTAATATTTTGTTTAGAAATTTCTTTCTTGTTTTTAATAAAAGCACCAAGTAGAAGATCTGTACTGTGCACGTGTTGTAGTGGTCATAGGATGTGCAGGTCTTCGTCCTACAACTCTTCCACAAATTACAGGTAGGAACCTTTATAACATTTTCACTATACAGTTTGGAATTGGCATACTGTATAATATTATTATAATAATGAGTACAATTATGTAAAGTGGTCCAAAATTTGACAGTTTTTATGTTTTATTTACACTTTGTATGGAAATTATTTTTGTTTACAAAATCAACTGAACGCTAATTGGGAAATCTGTACTACCGTTCGCTTGTAATGATTGACTTGAGATGTGAAGTAATTGCCCTACAATCTTTTTTACAAATTAACAGGTAGGAACAAACATAACGTACATATATTGTTATCCACACAGCCTACTGTATGTGTCTGATATTATAACATTTTCACTATACAGTTTGCCCTCCAATTCGAGACCAGTTTGGGACTTCAAATAAGGTGGTCTAGGGGTTCGGTCTCCAATTAGAGGTTTAGCTTTGTGTTAAAAGATTAAAATTGTTATTTGGTTGTTTGAAAAAAATGATTTCGAATTAGAGGGGTCTCGAATTGAAGGGTGCAC
>NW_022720991.1:0-552 GCF_011630105.1 Anneissia japonica | reverse complement strand
GAGATCTTCTAGCTCATCCACTAAAATTATCTCGCCATAGTTGGATATGAACGGGGCTCATCTGCAATAAAGTGCCTTGCGCAAGGACACAAGCTTGTTTATTGTGACTCTTTCCGTAAACCTTGATCAATAGTTGTTAGAAAATACTCTATGCATCAAGAAACTAAGCTCAAATAAGCCCTAGAGGAGATTGATCTTGAAAATAATATTATGATTAATGGCGACGGATTTAAATTGTTTTTCTGAGCACAAGTATCTCGGAACTTCCATTGATAATAAGCTCATCTGGAATAGCAATATATAAACTTGCCTATCAGAGGTTTTAGTTTTTAAGAAGGCTTCATTTAATGTCAGCTCTAATACATTTATTATGTTTTTAAGATCGTTGTCTTAATTGAACTTATTCTTTACTGTTTTGTACTCAAGTTTGATTTTTGAAGTTTAAGAGAATAATCAGTGATGATATAAATATTTATTTATATATGTTTTACATTACTCTTTATTGTTTTGTTTGTTTCATATATTTTCTATATTAATTTTTAATTGAATGTC
>NW_022720990.1:0-723 GCF_011630105.1 Anneissia japonica | reverse complement strand
TTAAACACCCTTAATTGTAAATATCAATTGTACATCATCAAAAAATCTCCATCCGGAGCCTGCCTTTAACCATTATTTTCTTTCTCTATGATTTAACACATCTAATTATATCTTGCTATGGATGGCGATATCCATCGGCACTGACTTCCTGGAGACAATTAAATTGACAATATAATGCTGCATTCATTAGAACTTGTGAAAACTGATTTCACAACTTTTAACATATGCGAGAACACAAGAAGAGTGCATTCATTTTTGAAAAACATTTTTTTAAATCTGAAATAATATTACTTAAACAAATTGCAATAAATATGTTGGGTTGCAAATGAAACATACAAACAACACTCTTTTTTTTATCTGAAATAATATTACTTTATATACAAATTGCAATAAATACCTATGCTTGTGCATAGTTTGTGTTACATCCGCCATTTTCCACACTACTTGTGCAAATCAAGGAAGAAAATTCTACTTGAGTTCACAACTTGTGTTTACAAGTTCACCAATGAGATAAACGCGTTTCACAAGTTGTGAACTGGGAAACACCGACTTCACAAGTTCTAATGAACGCAGCATACCTGTAGGGGCCTAGAACATCCAGACATCATGAATTGGCAGGAGATGGGTTATTTTCCAAAAGATTCTTGCTTGCTCACAGGAGTTTATAAGCTCTCAATTAATATTAGCAGGCATAAAGAAAAAAAAGCAAAATTGTACACTTGT
>NW_022720989.1:0-3467 GCF_011630105.1 Anneissia japonica | reverse complement strand
CCGGTACTTGACCGTGATTTTTTTTTTTGGGGGGGGGGGGTTGGCGACTGGAGGGGCGCGAGTATTTTTTTGGGGCGCCCTCCCCTATACACGCCACTGAGTACACTATACAGAAAAGAGTATGGGATTGTCTCCCGGTATAGTGCTCAATCCCCACCAGAATTGGACCCCACTGAAAATAACTCTTCTTCAGACTTTCGTGGATTATTTTATAAGCACTAATCATGGAGTTGAGCCAAATACATCGTTTTCATGTCCTGAATTTTAAAGTTACTTTTCTTTGCTATTCGTTTTTGATTTCCTCATGTGTAATTTCCTGTTGGTTTGCTGGGCGCCTGCGTAAAGTTATATGACAGTATTGTTGCACACAAGCCCTGCCATCCCGAATTCCCTAACATATGGGCTTCCTGTGACGTTTGGACTGAATCTAGGCCTACTGAATTAACGACTTATGAGTATAGAAAGAGCATTTTTCAAGTTTAATAAATTATTATGGTACCGCAACACTATGGCAAAACCAGACATTTGCCGAAGGAGGAGGTTCCAGAGAGCACAGGCAATATCTTTATACGAGGTGCGGTGCATCGAATGGGTGTTGTGGAGGGGGGGGGGGGGNNNCGACAGAAATTAGACCACCCAAACAGTGGTCTAATTTACATCTTATTGATTTAGAAAGATTGTATGATTATTTATTTTCTGAAAACGTTATTGTCTTCGGCTTATAATTATAATATTCATAGCCTACTTCGACTAGTCATCCTCACCCTGGATCAAGTAAGACCATGGGTTTGATCCCAGTTTTACAAGACATGTTTCATGGGACGAGGGATTCTTAAACGAAACAACTTTTGGCATAATTATTAGCTCACAATATTCATAAATGCCTAATACTGTACATTTGTGTCCTTTCCCCTAGACCTACCTTTCCAACAAACGACATGTCTATTGAATAATGAACGGCATTTCTTCGGTAGTTTTCAATCCTTCGAGTTCGATAAGCTGAGAATAATACAGTCTTGGTCGATACCTTCGTAGTAGTCTGTGTTAGTATACTAAACAAAATTGAGAAAATTTTTGTGGGATTTCCATTTCATTACTCTGTGTTAGGCTTACGTGTTCAGGGAATTTTCACTTTTTAAGCAGTGGGCAGAGGTCAAAACCGTATTTTGACCTCTTCTAGAAAACCTTTAAACAACAACAACCAAAAGTCAATGTGTCTCAATCAGAGGATTCAAAGACATGATTAAGGTACGAGCAAAACTTCATAATTAATGTAAGATATAATTAATAAGCCAATCAGAACTGCTTAACGTAATGCGTCATTTCTCTAAGTACAAGTACATACATGTACAGTATTCCTATAAGCCACGTGCGCTACTTCAAATATTTTGAATAATGTTACACTCGATCTTTGTCTCATATGGAAGTTGATAACTTAATGTTTACTAAATCGGATTAAAGTCTTTACGGATTTTGTAAATTACCAGTCTATTGTCAGCCCAATTTTCGTCCATGTTCCTACCTGAATTTATGGCTGTACAGTTAATTGATTCGGATCGAATAAATAAATTTTATTGAATAAATACCCATGTATAGAATTAGTATGCTGGCGTTCCATTTTCATTACCAATATCTGGAGCGTTTTATGTTTGTAAATCTAATTATAAATTACAAAACGCAGGCGATAAAGCTATTATTATAACCCCATGGGCCTACATAGCTGGCCAATAGGTAGAGCAGTTTTATTTATTACCTGCACTACGCAAATTTAATGATTTGATTGATTGATTATTAGATCAATCGATTGATTGATTTAATGATTGATTAATTCATTGGTCGATTATTGGTTGGGGAAAAGTTTATTGATTGAATGATTGATCGATTGATTGATTGATTGATTGATTGCTTGTGCATGATTTGATTGATTGATTAATGGATTGATTGATTGAATAACTGATTGACTGATTGATTGATCGATTGATTAATGGATTGAATGATTGATTGAATAACTGATTGATTGAAGGATTGATTGATTGATTTACTGATTGATTAATGGATTGATTGATTGATTGATTGCTTGTGCATGATTTGATTGATTGATTGATTGATTGATTAATAGATTGATTGATTGAATAACTGATTGACTGATTGATTGATCGATTGATTAATGGATTGAATGATTGATTGAATAACTGATTGATTGAAGGATTGATTGATTGATTTACTGATTGATTAATGGATTGATTGATTGAATAACTGATTGACTGATTGATTGATTGATTAATGGATTGAATGATTGATTGAATAACTGATTGATTGAAGGATTGATTGATTGATTTACTGATTGATAGCAAGACTTTAAGAAGAGTCGTAGTATTCCTCATCACATTTTATTTTCTATAAATTCTGTACCACAAAAATCTATCATTCTAATCTATTGGTCTTCTGATATCAGTACCTTGACTGACATAAAACAATAAAAATGGGTAGCATTTCTTTAAATTATTTCACATACATTGCTACGCGTTGCTATTGGCGTTTCGGCGTGCCATGGTGAAGCGTACATTCATTATTTCGTTTTTCTCAAATATTTTCTTGAGCTCTGATTGGATGCGTATTATTTCGCTTCGCTAAAAGTAGAAACTTCTTGACCAACATAAGCAACAAAAGAGAACAATCTTGGTGAGGAGGTGGAGGGTGGGGGGTGCTTGCGCTTGAAAATTAAACTGCGCATGCGTACTGTAAAACGCTTTTGCTTCGCGCGAATAAATTCGCCCATTGGAAAATCAGCTGGCAAATGATCGGACCACCATTGGCAAATCTTTTTATCGTAGGTAAGTTGAGCAAAAAATTATGAATTATTCATACCAACGCATGTGCAATCTCACTTCGCTAAACTTACTGTATTTCGCTGCAGTCTACCGACCGCAACCAAAACAAAAATAAAAACCATAGGCTCTCGGCGGGAGCGTGTGTCTACAGCCTAATTCTATAGAAACGATGATGTGGAAAATGTGGAAAAAAAGACCAATTAAATTCTATCAACATGATATAGGCCTAGCTTACATTGAGACAATTCTGTTTCGCTAATTTACAGACTTTTTACTATTAAAATCCTTATTGATTAGTAATACATTTAAATATGCAACGAACATATAAATTATATTATTATGCTTCTGTTATTGTGCGGAGAAACATTTATCTCGTTCTTATTTTCAATTAAAAGTTAACAACTTAAATATATAATATTTAATATTAAATTGTAGGCCTATTGTTAATTAGTTTATAGGATAAACCTAAAAACTATTGGCTTATCGCTTTCATTATAATTACTATAATTATCATTGTTTATCATGTTGTCATCGTCCTAATTAAGCCTATCAAAGACATTTTGTCTCATCTGTGACAACTTCGCTTGCCTTGTCCTCAGAAATTCCGCCGAAGTTCTCTCCGTTTTTCCCGTGGAT
>NW_022720988.1:0-1379 GCF_011630105.1 Anneissia japonica | reverse complement strand
ACAATTTTTGGGGCCTGTGTTTCCCCTCTCATATCCTCGTAGATCTGCTACTGCGGCCAATACCTGCGTAGAGATGGTTAATGTCTGGCGAAGCGGGTGGTAGTGAAAAAAGGGTTTCATTATTAGGGGATAGAAAATTAGATTTAAAGTGAAATTGATTCAGGATTGACTTATAGTCGCAAATGTGACAATGTTTACAAATGTGACAATTCAAATATGAAGTGTCAAAATATAGAATGATAACCATATAAATATATACTATAATAATAAACTGTTATTTTCACATAGAGATAATTGCCACCATTATCAAATTAATTAGAGAAAGGATATTCCTTTGGCATTTTAAAGGGGTGGCGCCAGGATTTGCCCGACGGGGATCCGGTGTCCACGATGTGGCGTGGGTGGGGCGACACCCCGACAAGAGCATGAAAGTCGGTTTCCAAATAGAATTGCTCAGCCTAGTTAGCTGCCCTGACGCAATAGGGAAGGCACCCAATTCGTCTGCTACGTTTTCTGCAAAGTTGAACTAGGTTCAACCTTACCGACAACTGTCGCCGATAGGGTGAGTGATTCTATAAAAACCGAGCTTAAGTGGAAGTGGTCAGACGTCTCTCAATCTGTGTGTGTTTTTCCCCCGAATGGGGTGAGGGGAAGCTTTATCCGACAGGGGCCTTCGCACTCGGTCTCTTACTGGTTCGACCTCTGTTTTACCTAATTACATTGTGGTGATGAAGAGGTGGTGATGAAGATGATGATGATGATGGTGATGATAATGATAATGATAATGATGATGATTATGATGTTAATGAAGATAATGATGGTTGTGGTGGTGGTGGGGATGATGGGGATGATGATGATGATAATGATTATGATGATGATGATGATTATAATGATGAGACAAATGATGGTGATAGTGAGGTTGATGATGACGATGATGATGCTGATGATAATGATGAAAAGAAAAAAACAAATTCGACTTACCTCCAAAAACAGTTAAAAAAACAAATTCAAAAATTTGCATAAAATAATACAATTATTATACTTAAATTTAAAAAAGTAGCTGTGAATATTGTTACACTAGTCTCAGACAAATTGTATATTGTATGACAAAAGCATCCAATAAGTAATAGAATTGCGTGTGAGACTGGTGTAACTATATCCATTGCCTTAAAACAATAGAAAACATCCCCAAGTTTTAAAAAAAATAAAACCAGAAAAGTGTGTTACACTTATAATTGGTGATTCTTTCATAGTAAAATGCGTGACGATTACAAAAAACAATGCAACACTCATAACCGAAAAATTGGAAAAAAAACCTGGGACCGCCGACAAATCGACCTGTACTCAACTCGGCGACAGTAGTCAATGTATCACTTTCC
>NW_022720987.1:0-1140 GCF_011630105.1 Anneissia japonica | reverse complement strand
AAGGTGATTACAAACCAATGTCACGTGTAAAAAAAACCTAAGCATTAACAATAATGGCACAGACTCCGGACTACCCCTTTCCTGCATAATTCCCCCACGTACTGATTTTCCAGTATTACCCCCCCCCCACTCCCCCAGCTCACATAGAAAATATCTGACATTGCAAAGATATGTGGGTATTGGAATGTATTTACCAAAATAGTCTTCGTCTAGATTCTAATGCTAAATTATTAATCATCTTAAGCTAGCATCAAATGTAGTGTTAGAGTGTAATTCTAACCGAGAGGATGTACCAACGATTAAGATATAACGTAAATCGACTCGCCAACTGTTGTTGCGTGGCAACCAAAGTAGATGGACACTTAATTGTATTTACGCATAGAAAGTTGAATTGTATGTGGACCAACCAGATCGAGTGATGGTCGCTATAACATTATTGGTCGTTCTTTTTAATGACTTAAGTATTGCGCACCTAACACGTCACTACCATGTACGATAATAATAATATCGTAAAGCAATATTAATATTAGAATAACGATAACGATTGTATAATATCTATTACTACTGCTGTACTTGTAGGCCTAGTTCTGCTGCTGCAGCTACTACAAGTATATGCCAACTAATGATGATACTAATGCATTTGATGACGGTGATGATGATCATGATGATGATGATGATGATGATGATGATAATGATGATGATGATAATGATGATGATGATGATGATCCAGTTAACAATTTTACGTTATTATAACGTCACAATGTGGTGTACAGAATGTTTTGGCTTTGTTTTTTTTTTAAACAAAGAACCCACAGTCGATTGTGTGTGCCGTCTCCTATTTTCTAAAGATGAGTGCTAGCTATTCCAATTTGACGTCAGAGATGGTGAAAGAATGAAAATGCTTTTAATCAGTCATACCAAAAATCCTTTAGTTTTCTTGTGGTGATGGAATTTGTACGCAAAAGCTTTTAGGTGTTTGTTCCGGTGGATATTAATTCGTTTATGTTATTCTCGGTCAGATTTCCCTTCCGTTACATTTCAATAATTATATATTGTATTAGCTGGCTTGTTGTTTGTTGTTTTTCCCATATACCTATAATACAGAAATCAGAAATAACATTTTTATATGTAGGACTACAT
>NW_022720986.1:0-2157 GCF_011630105.1 Anneissia japonica | reverse complement strand
ATAAGATCTGTCAGTTCAAAACATAATATAATAAGGTGAAATGAAATAAACAAAGTACAATATAGTCCAAATTGATATTTTGAGAACGAAACACTAAAATTGATAACGAGAAAGTTACAAATCGAGATTTGTAGGCCCTTATTCTGTACTACAGGACTAGACTATTGTTTAAATCCAACGGTGAAAATTGTCCTCGAATCTCGCCAGGTAATTTCAATGAGGATACCAGACAGGAAGTGAGAAATGTTAACATATCGCAGTCGCAAAGAAAAATTCAACTTGACGTAACATGCATGTGACGACGTTAGAAGAGGCTTTGCCGTTCGAGCTTAAAAAATTCAACTTATCGTAAGAATCGTAACCGGCTTATTTTGTCTGCGGCCCAGCACGATCAAGACGCGGCTGTTTTTGTCCAACTTCTCGCAACAGTCGTAAGAATCGTAAGAATCGTAAGAAATTCTGAACTTTACGTCGACAGGAAACCAGGCTTTAGCTACACACGTACATCCCATAAGTCCGTGATATTTCATAGGCCTACCGTAGGTAAACATAGAAAGAGCAATACAGTAATAGTAAAACTCGAGCGTCACGACATTGCGAAGTGTCTGATCTTGTTTCTCGTATCGTACTCACTCGAGTCAATCCGAGATGGCCCGAGTGAAGTTTCATGCAAATGTTTCGTACGGGAAAAAAAATCGCCACCCGCTCTCGAATCTCGTGATAGATGAAGAAGATTATATCCAGGAATGTTATAAAAGAAAAATTGGGTTTTACAAGCGTTAAAAAACGTTTCTGTGAAGCAAAGCACTAAGATTTATGGTTGAGAGAGGAAAGGCAGCTAGTTATTTCATTGAAGTTTTTGGTTAGACTACGACAATTTAAATGAAATATGCTGAAGGAAGAATTAATATTGGTGAATTTAGAATTAAAACTGTCGATAAACTCATAATTGCAAGCATCATTGTTATCATAAGACGTATCGTCATTAGTGCGATTAATACAGACATCAAAGGGATTTAATAATAATAATTCTGCAAGTGATTGTAGCCTATCAAATTTATTTTTATGATCTAAAAAAAAAGAATTAAGTTCATGTTTAAATTCATTATCATCAACAATTAAATTAAATGGAAACAAATTACCAGTGCAGGAGAAGCATATCCAACTGGCATCATTATTCGTGAATGACTTGTGTGCACGAGCATTGCAAACAACACAACTAGTAAAAGCTGTATTCACATTTATAATTGCATACAGCACACGTCATTGGTAAATTTTTATATTGGTTTATATCAACCAATCAGGAAGCTTTCCAAAAACTGCACCCATATACAACGAAGCGCTAGCACAAAGCGGATATACAGAAATAATAAAATTTCAACAAAACAAGAAAGTAGTACACCAAAGAAAAGAAACCGGAGCAGAAACATAATCTGGTTTAATCCACCACACAGCAAAACCGTGAAAAACCAACGTAGGCAGAACATTTCTGAAATTAATAAGCAAACACTTCCGAAGAGGACACAGATACCACAAACTCTTTAACAAAAACAACATCAAAGTCAGTTACAGTTGCATGAAAAACATTGGAACAATCATTAGTGCACACAATTCAAAAATCACCAACAAAACCAAAGAAGAAACACCCAGTAAATCATGCAATTGCAGAAATAGAGAGAACAGCCCATTAAACGGTAAATGCCTAACCAGTGCCCTAGTGCATAGAGCCACCATAACAACACAAGAAAACACAAAATCATACATAGGCCTGTCAGGAGGACCTTTCAAGCAAAGGTATAGCAACCACACGAAATCGTTTAGACACGAACAATACGAAAAAGAAACAGAAATCTCAAAACATTTAATGGCAATTAAAAAGAAAAGGTCATGAACATGCAATAAAGTGGAAGATCTTAAAGAAATCAAACATACACATGCGCAATTCAGGGCAAAGTAACCTATGCATTGAAAAAAAACTAGCCATCCTATGCAACAAAGAACCCAACAAAATTAACAAAAGAAACGAGCTCATCACTAAGTGCCGTCACAACAAATTTCATTTCATTTCATTATTTATTTGGTCATTTACAAAAACAACAACAAAAAAAAAGCTGAAATTTGGGGAGACCAGGGACAACCAGAGTGAACCAAATCACT
>NW_022720984.1:0-685 GCF_011630105.1 Anneissia japonica | reverse complement strand
TTTGTTCCATCAGGATAATGCTTCTCTGTTTGGTTGCTGTTAAGGTGAAATTTAAGTTGAATTATTCACAAAGTTGTGATTTGAAAAATGCACAAAATCATAATTTCTTGTGATTTTGTACAATTTATTGAACCAATACTTTGTTCATTGTAGAACCATGGACTTACGGCTGATAGTTCTGGGAAGATACTGGAAAAGAAAATTATCTGGGGGAGGGGAAATTCCCCCAGGCCCCGCTGGTGCCGCCAATTTATTAGACAAACCATTTTTATGATATATGACTAGGTAAAATTCCAAAAAAGTATGTTTGTAAAAAAAGGTCTGGCAGTCAACGTGTTAAACAATAGAACAAATATAATATAACTCAAGTAAAAAGTTTTCCAGCAGTCTGACAAAATAATAAATAAAACTTACTTTGCAAACTGTAGTATCTCAAGTCCATCTTGGTAAGTTGTGTGAGTGGTTTGTGTCTCTTGATAATAATATACCTACAGTAAATTGAATTACAAATGAAGTTTGAGATCAAGTACCATAATATATCATTAATATTATTATGCATTTGACAATTATACAAGTTACGTGGTACAATTATATTAATAAAAATATCAATATTAATAAATTGTACAAAGTCCTAAAATACAGAAGGAAGATTAAGAAAAACTAAAAGAAATTAAAATAGATATCT
>NW_022720983.1:0-537 GCF_011630105.1 Anneissia japonica | reverse complement strand
ATGTTTTCATTATATTTATTATTAAATATAAGATATGTATATTTTTTCCTAATTATATAAATTTAAAGCATTTAACCATCCTATTTTACATTCACCAATAAAATTTTATTTTTATTTTCTCCTTCGTCTGGAAAATAATAATAATAATAATATGTCGTTCTTATATAGCGCTTCATGCCTTTACAAGGCTTCTAAGCGCTTCACATTACTACCCCGGTCATTGGATCAAACACATATGGAACACATTGAACACCAAATTAAATTAGTAAATGAAATTATATTATCATTCCATAATATTGCAGCTAGTAATCAGCGCAGGTTGTGTTGGAACCTACCAGGTACCCACTTGTACAGTACTCCTGGGTGGAGAGAGGCAACCGTAGATAAAGTGCCTTGCCCAAGGACACAAGCGATTTGCACAGCCAGAGTTTCGAACCCCCGACCTCAAGGTTGGGAGTCCAAGCCACAACCAGTGCGCCAACCGCTCCTACAAGGATGATTTTGGCAAAACTACTTGCCAAATAAGAAAACAAAATT
>NW_022720982.1:0-554 GCF_011630105.1 Anneissia japonica | reverse complement strand
TAAATTAAATATGTCGCGTTAATTAATTGTTTTTAAAATGCCTAAATTGAATACGATTTTAATACCGGTAGCATTCTTGATGACTTTCAAATATGTTTTGAAAAAAAAATACATGTATAAAATATGATATGGATCAAGAAAAAAAATTAAGAGGAGGATGACTCACCATGTGAGTAGAACAATTAAACAAGGAAAAAAGAAATGACAAACAAGATAAACTGCAAATTATTTGATACTGAGGCTACGTTCAAATTATATAATAACAAATGTGAGCAAGTATCACATAATCGAAACAAAAACTACGGAACGGGAACGTTGCTTAAAACATCGTCGTAGTACACATGATTTTGAAATTCAAAATATCTACACCACAATAATAGCGGGAGAATAGAGGTACCGTATGAAAAAAGACTGAAACAACCTAACTGGGGTGTTATTTTTTGAGAACGTACAGTATTGAACATTCACTACGGTAACACGATAGGTAGGAAAAAATATCATTCATAATTAATCTCCTGACGCAGAAAACATCATCGAATAATTCTGCATTTGAG
>NW_022720981.1:0-1321 GCF_011630105.1 Anneissia japonica | reverse complement strand
TTATGCGACATGTTGTTTCTGTGGGTTTTTCCTATTTGTCTATTAATTTAAATATATATATATATATATATAATAAAAATATAATAATAATATATGTATATAATAATAATTATATATGTATAATTATTATTATAACTATAATAAAAACTATAAACTAATTATTATATGTTTATCGTCGCTATTTCCATGAACCGACAAATACGAAGATCGCGATTGAAAAATTATTATTTTTGATGCCAATTTCTGACCTGAAAAATTCGTTGCAGGATTCTTGTTTATTATTTAAAACATATTAAATAAATTGTAGTTATAAGGTCACAATGTTTATATCAATCTATTAATTAATTAGTAATTAACTAATTTAAAATATTAATTAAGATTATATTAATTAAGATATTCGTAAAGTTCTTGTGAAAGTTATTTACATAATTGCAGTTTATTTATACGGCATTTCGACAGATATTCGTCAATTCGTGTGAACCATCCTGAGCTCTGCTTACCAAAAATACGCGGTAATCGCGCGATAGTATTAGCATTTGCATACATGAAAACACTTTGGCGATGCTTTTGTTTTTTGTTTTTGTTTTGTTTTACATTTACATCCAGCGTTAGGCCCACTGAATTGTTTAAATGCTTAAAATAATTGAAAACATAAATTATGTGGATTAAATTCTCATATAATTAACAATGAAACTTTATAATGGACGGTATTTTATAAGATTATTTTTTTAAACAGAATAAAATAGGTAACATTTTATTGAAAAAAAACCAGATTTTACATCTATAGACGTAAGTTGATTTAATATGCTGAATCATTATTAATGGTATAGGCCTATACCTATTATATATTTCTATAAATTAATCAACAAATATCTCATTAATCACACTATCGCAAATAGGCCTATTGAAGTATTATTAATTCTTTATTAAAGCATTAATCGAGCACCTTCATTATTATTATTATTATTATTATTATTATTATTATTATTATTATTATTATTATTATTATTATTATTATTATTTTATGTATTATTTATCAACCATACTAACATTGAAAACATGAATTATGTGGATAAAATTATCATAGAAAATAAACTTATAATTTATAAGATTATTTTTTAAAACAGTTGAATAAAATAGATAACACCTTTATTTAAAAAAAAAACAGGTTTTGCATAGACGCAAGTTGATTTAATATATGCTGATTCATCTCATTAATTAAACAATTTTTATTCATTTCGAGCACTGTTATTATTTTATTATTATTATTATTACTACTACTATTTTATTTTTAAATTTTTGTTGTTTTATTTTTTGTTTT
>NW_022720980.1:0-614 GCF_011630105.1 Anneissia japonica | reverse complement strand
TATATATATATATATATATATATATATACATTCATCGCATTCTAACATAATGCGATGGTGTCTAATACAACATCATTTTATCTTTCCTGTATGGCGTTGCATTGGGGGTGATACGAGCTGGTGTTTATTATATGTGTTTGCATTACCCGGCAAAACTTTTGGACATCTAATGAAGTTGGAACACTCGTGTTTCGGGACAACTTGTTCAAATAATGACTTGGCTACAGTAGACGCCCCAAGTTTCCTTTAACGGAACTAATATAGGCCACATTGTACAATATGGTCAGTAAAACACAGTACAAACATATTTCTGGACGTTGTAACCGGCAACGGCCCAAGCACGTCTACACTAAGACGTTCAAATGCACCGGGAATTTTCATAGTAACTAGAGGGGCAGTACCTTGTGCCTATGTATTATCCATTGCGCGCATGAAATACGCTTTGCTTTTTGCTTGCAAGAGGTACTGGGATCATTGCCCAGGTTCTCCACCATTCGTTGAGCTTCACACCCAACTGACCAGGCTACACAAGTTACACAAGACGTATTCCGTTATTCATAATTGCACTGTACACACAGCTCCGTTGCAAACGGTTCAACATAACAGTGAGGACT
>NW_022720979.1:0-1743 GCF_011630105.1 Anneissia japonica | reverse complement strand
AGAACTTTAGTTTTTACATTATCAGTTTGCTTATTCCATGATAAATTTTCATCGATATAAATACCGAGGTGTTTGCAATAACTAACTCTGTTTAAACAATTATTTTCTATATACAAATTAACATTACTGTTTGATAATTTAGAAAGTTTCTTCTTTGTACCAATAAACATACATTCAGTTTTTTGTACATTTAATGTAAGTTTATTGTTAATAAGCCACTTTCTAATGCTTTCAAGGTCAACACTTAAGTTATGTACAACATTATCAATATTAGGAGATGAATAATAAAGTATTGTATCATCAGCATACATGCTTATTTTTACATTACAAACACTTTTTGGCAAACCATTGACATATAACACAAATAAAAGTGGCCCTAGAATAGAACCGTGGGGTATTCTGCAAATACATTGACATTTAGTTGATTGTATGCCATTTACATGCGTGGTATGGGAACGATCACTTAAATAATTTTTAAACCATATTATGTTGTTCTCAAGCTTAAAAGTTTTTTTCAATGAGAATCTTATGGTCAACTGTATCAAATGCCTTTTTAAGGTCTAGTGTTACTAGACCTGTAAAATGACCATTGCCTATAGCATTTATCCAGTCTTCAGTAATGTTTAATAATGAAGATATAGTTGAAAAATTTGAGCGAAATCCTGATTGGCAATTATAGATCATATTGTTTTCATCAATGAATTTGTACACTTGATCAATATTTTTGATAAAGTGGGTAATATTGAAATTGGCCTATAGGTTGAGACCTATCACCACCCTTAAAGATGGAGCAAACTTTAGCATTTTTCCACTTGTATGGGAATTGACCTGAAGATAAGGATAAATTCACTATGTACGTTAGTGGTCCAACAATTGAATTTATAGCAGCTTTGGCTAATTTAGAAGGTAGTTTATCATTTCCAGTTGCTTTTTTAGGAGAAATACGCTTAAGCTGTTCAAAAATTTATTGTTCATTGACGTTATTAAAAGACAGACTTCCTATGTTATCATTAGACTTGTCAGATTCTATATCTTCTCTTTCTGGAAATTTTGATGCATGATTGGGCCCTACATTTGAAAAGAATTTATTTAGACTACAGTATTAGCAATTTTAGTTGGATCTGATGTTTCTTTATTTTCATTAATTTGTTAATTTTGGATTTCATTACTTTTACTTTTAGAAGTTATAATGTGTCTTACGGTTTCCCATATTTTTTTAGGATCATTATAGTATTTAGATTTTCAGAAAAGTATTCTTTTTTGCAATTTTTAATTTTAGTATTTACATTATTTTTAATTTTGCGATATTGATCCCATAATTCAGGGATGTTATATTTATTAGCCCTTTTTTTAAGGACATCATGTTCTTGCATAATTTTTATTAGGTCCTTTGTTAGGCACGGGCAATTCTTATGACGAACACGCTTTTTTAGTTCCTATGCATGTAATGCAATAGGAACTATTGTAATCACTCTGTCACATTTCTTTTGTTTTTTATTGTGTGTAGTATGTGTGTGCGTATGTGTGTAGACATTTATGCAAATGCGCATGCGTCAAAGAAAAGTTTTCCGACATTTTGTTTTACATCGCGATGCGAAGTTCGATGTGGATTTTCTGTAGAGTTCAGCCAGGGCTCACGCTAACCGATCGGCAAGTCGGCATGCCTGAAACTATTTTTGTTTTACGGCAAAAAAATCAACTGCTGTGGCATAGGTATTTTGAAGAAGGCCTAAAATAAAACAA
>NW_022720978.1:0-509 GCF_011630105.1 Anneissia japonica | reverse complement strand
AAAAAAATGTACATCCACAAACTAGGCGGCGTTCTAATTTCAATTTGAAAGCATTCGCTCGAAATAGTCTTCTGAGACACGCCTATCTTTGGGAGTACTTTTTGAAATAGGATTGCGTTTCAATGAAACCACGGCAGTCGCATCTCTCGCAGTTCTATACTCTTTGTTTCTGTGTTTGCATTTGAACTCGTAATTTACAGAATGAATCGGCAGTTTTTACGAATGAAAGAAAACACGGGAAGAAAATAGTTAACATATTTTATTTATTTATTTACACTTCTAGTGAGAACATATTCGAATATCACATACTGTAATATTACCAAATTCCATGACTTTCCATGACTTTTAATTATTGTCCCATATTTTCCCTGACTTTCAAGGCCTGGAAAACATGATATTAAAATTCCATGACTTTCCATGTTTTCCATGACCCGTACGAACCCTGTTGTAATATGGCATCAGTCAACATGACATTGATTAATGCATGGGAAACCCTTCTGTAGATGACT
>NW_022720977.1:0-745 GCF_011630105.1 Anneissia japonica | reverse complement strand
TTTCGATAGGGAAGTTCCCATTTTTGTGACAAAAACGTCACATGGTAATAATAAAGGAACTGTGCTCTAATATCAAGATAATGATTCAATTTCTATTACTAGACAATAATAAGTACACAATTTCATTTCATTTATTTGTCTCAAACAATTAGAATGTACATAAATAGAAACGGCAAGGAACAATCACAAAAGTACAAAAAACAGAGACAGGACACTCCAAAAGTAAAATCAGTCACTGTCGAGTGGAGGCCCTTTACAAGAAAAACACAATACATACAATATAAAATTCTTCAGAAAGATAAAAAATTGAAAGATAAATATTGAAAAATAGAAAAATGAGTAAAAATCAATAAATGAGCAAATTTAATTTAAAAGGTATTTGAGATATAAAAATATTCAGATAAGCATTAAAATTTATCTTAAAATATTCAATGTAAAAATGTCAAACAACTCATTTAAAATTGCATTGCACTTAAAATATATAAAACAAGATTACTTATAATTATTAAAAAGAATGAGGTTAAAAATTTAAAATTTAATTTAATAATTAAGAGTTAGCGTAATTGTATCATTGTATATACTGAAATTGATTCGACTGTGAAAACAGCAACACGTATAATTTGTGAATATATATAGGCCTATGTATGAATATATATATGTATGAATATATACATGTATATATACATGTATATATGTGTATATATATATACACCACGAACTCCTAATGCCTTGTTTTGAACAATAA
>NW_022720976.1:0-836 GCF_011630105.1 Anneissia japonica | reverse complement strand
AACCTGGTCGTGCTTTTTGTGTAGGTTATACCGCCTCACTGCAGGAAAGACATCCCCATTCAGTCATGTAAAACTCACGCAGGGTACAAAAGACGACCTTAAGACCTGGCTTAATTTTTTGTTCCAATACAACGGAACAACCCTCATAAAAATGCCCAATAGATTAGACTCGGATTGTTTACACTTCTACTACGACGCCGGTCGGTTATGGGGCAACCTTCAATAATCAATGGATACAAGGTACCTGGCCATCTTTATGGAAATCCTTTGACATCATGATTCATTCCATCACCACAGGTTTTTTAGGATGTCACCAGAGAGGTTTGATCATTTGTTGGAATTGATAGATCCTTATCTACAACCAAGGGTCAACAGAGGAAGAGAGACAATCTGTTCTGAAGAGAGGCTTTGTATCACAATTCGGTTCCTGGCTAGTGGCAATAGCATGACAGATATGGCCCTCGATTTCTGTGTGGGCATTACTACAGGTACGTGTAAATCATTCATGAGATTTGAAATTTAAATATTTTATTTATCTCCCACAGGTATAACAGGACATCAAAGAAACTAGAACGGCAAGCTGCAGCCAGCAGCCTGCAGCCAGCTGAATTGCTACTCTAACAAAAAGGGAAGACCAAAATGTAAAAGCTGAGGACTTCAGTTGATGTGTGCTCCAAGTGCAACCCACCCAGATTGAAGAAGAAAATATTTGTGCATGTGACCGAATTTACCAAAGAATATGGCCATCGAGTGCCATGTTCGTGAGGTGCTGTAATTCGGTTCTGCTGCGCTGTGCACCAGTTACTGGGAAGTGAAATAAAGCACTTTAAAATGGG
>NW_022720975.1:191-791 GCF_011630105.1 Anneissia japonica | reverse complement strand
TCGTATTTATACAGGCTGTACAAAGATTTGAAATTAAGAACCATTTTCTAATATTGTTTAGCGAAGAACCTTTAAAGATCGTCAGAAAAGGTCGGAAAAAAAATTTTTTTTTTCTTATTTAGCTTAAATATTTTTCCGAACGCATCTAGGCGAATGAGAAAATAAAACTAAAATTTTAATGATGAACGTAAACAGTGTAATAATGCAACTGATAAATGATTTAAATTTATATAATTAAGAAATATATATATATATATATATATATATTTAATATATAACTATTAAAAACATATTTAATATATAACTATTAAAACATATTTAATATATAACTATTAAAAACAATTAAAACCAAAGAAAAGATTACCATTAAATAAAATAGGTCGGGTCTTCATTGATTAAAATGTGACGAATTAACGATAATTGAAAACAATTCTAATTTTAATTTCAATCATTTACGCGAGCACGGAATTTACGCAAGTACGCACGCGCGCAAATATTCGATTACATATGAATTCTTATACGCTGTCCATACTAAGTGATGTTAATTATAAAATATAATTGTAAACCCAATTAAGTGTGTGAAATTAATATGCAATGTAC
>NW_022720975.1:0-182 GCF_011630105.1 Anneissia japonica | reverse complement strand
ACACATATACTTTGCATGTGTTCATCGGGAAGATTATGAAACAAAATGGACGGTGTGTACCACGTGACTTTCGTAAACCAAGGAGCGGAATGTCGCAACTCTTTATATATATGGCTCTGGCATGGTTAAAAGAAGGGCGCCGCCTACGTTGGGCACGATTTCCGCCTCATTTTTACAATGCG
>NW_022720974.1:0-541 GCF_011630105.1 Anneissia japonica | reverse complement strand
AGCTTCGAGGAGGGAAAAGAATTTGGTGAGGGAAATCGAAAAGGAGACCAGCTGCACGCTAACTCAGAGCGTTTCGAGAGAACTGCAGACGATTAACGCTTCCGACCGCATCGTCCAGGACCTCTTGAAGCAGTTAGCGGACGCGCGGGAGGAACTGAAAAGGGCCAAGGACGACCTCGCTCGACTAAAGAGCGAGTTTAACGACGAGCTCAAACGCATGGCCGAGGAACGCAACGCGTTCAGGGAGACGATCGGCGAATTAGAGGAAGAGCGGTTGAACTTCAAAAAAGAGAGAATGGCGTGGACGAAGGAGCAGGGCGAGTTTAGAAAAATGATGAAAGACATGCAGGTGACGATGTGCACTCTGCTTAAGCGAGCGAGAGACGATGACGAACAAAGTAAAAATGGGAAGAAGAGGAAAGAACGAAACGATGAAAAAAATAACGAAGAGGACGACGATGATGACGAAGAGGATTAAACATGGAAGGCGGGGAAAAGAAAGAAGCGAGGCGAATCCAAAAATAAAAAGAAGCGTTCCAAC
>NW_022720973.1:0-1374 GCF_011630105.1 Anneissia japonica | reverse complement strand
CATATAGCTTTAAAATACCTGGCAATCAATTGAAGGATTTCTAAGTTTAAAAAAGTAGGTAAATAACTAAAACTGATCTGTTTTCAATGGTAATTCATTTCTAATTTAACAGTGCGGGTTCCCGGGTTATGCTACTGACTCTATGTATTTTAGAAGACCACGACTTTACTTGTCCTTAGTCATAATTCCCGTCGTTTCTGAATTGAAAATCCTCAAGTAAGAAGCAAGATTCATAAAAAAAAAATGCATATTTATTAACAATATAAAAATAATAAATTATTGTTTATGTTATAAGGTCTGCCTAAGACAATAAGCTAGTTCATGCTGCGACAGTGCTAGTCGTGTAGTATAACTATAGGTAAATCAATTTGCTACAAATTTAACATTGGATTGATCATTAATGTCTATTTTTTTATAGGCCTAATATATATTATAATTATTCTTAATAATAATAACGATTATTATAATTATGCTAGGCCCACTTTATATTATTTGCTATTTAGTTTGATTTGTTGATTTAACGTATTTATAAAATTTGATGTTGATATGTTATAGGCTTGTCTTTATTATACTGGTATTTTAATTTCTTACGTTTTGTATTCATAAAGTGTAAAATTATAATTTTAATTTTATGGATGCGTCTAATAGTTGAGTGTCCTTGTATACAACTGGCGCAGTTGTACAAACAATCAATTAGAATAAGAATAGGTTTAGGTTAAACATATTCTATTGTATTAACTATCCTGCTAGTATTTTGTACACATTGTTTTGTTATGTTTATTTGTAGTGCATCATATCGCATGGATGGTTTTGGTATCGGTACCGTATACTATTATCAAAATATTTCCTAAGAACTGCACAATATAGTAATACCAAATTCTTAAGCTAAAGTTATTGTCAAGTAAAATTTAAACGTTATAAAAACAGTACATAATGACATAGAATACCGTACACAGCGTAACGGCAGTAGGCCTATATATTTATATTTATGCTATAGACATAAAGATATACTCAACAATATTTTTATAAATATTTTTAATTCTAGGGACAATGATTTGTATTAATTTTTTTTTAATTCCTGTTGTTTTTTGTTTTTTTTTTGTTTTTTTTTTTATACCGGTTTCTTTTTTTGTTCAAAATTGTAGATTATCTACAAGCTGGATAGGCCTAGACTATGTCAATGACTCGATTTCACCTCATTTTTCTCTTCTAAATCTTAAGTCTTTTAACTGACAAATCAACATTGACTTGATATCATATTTAATTACTAAACCCTCAGTCATATTCCATGCTTCAGCGTGATATTCATTCTGCAACTTCAAATCTACACATAACTGTATGTGGAGGATTTTTCATATTAATATTCACTGAATA
>NW_022720972.1:0-3572 GCF_011630105.1 Anneissia japonica | reverse complement strand
AAAAAGTTAAACTCCCGATGTGTTTTTTTTTTTTCCACTTAGACTTTCATGAACTTCTTAAATTCATAGACTCACTACTGTATAATGGTATATGAAATCCGGTCTCTTTAATCTCTCACTTTTCTGTTTCTCAAGATAATCATAAAAAAATATATTTTGTATTTATAGGTCTTCTTTAATCACTAGTGTATAATAAAAGTCATGATAATACTATATTATTAAGTACTGTAATACTAATACTAATTATTATAATAATACACTATACACCTGTAGTATAATATTTGACTTCACTTTTAAATTGAAATGACAGGTGGTTCTAGAATGTTGCAATATATTAAAAAAGTATTAAATAGGCTGTTTATTTATAGAAATACAAAATTAAAATAAGAGTATAATAATATATTGAATATATTTATTATACGGGACATTAATACTATAATAATATTACAATATGATGACAATACAATAGTATTATAATAACAGTATTTCTTATACATTACTTATAATTGTATAAGACAACAACAATGAGATTTTGTGTTGCATTTGACATCAGTTTTAATATGAAATGACAGGTTGTTTCACAATGTTGCAATATGTATTATAGATAAAAATATTAATAGACCTCCCGAGTTAATTTTGTTGTATATTTTATTCAGAATATTACAAAGGTAAACTGAGAGTACATCAATATATTAAAGATCAATATATCAACGAATCAACAAGAAATGTAGGGCCTAATTTAATCATTAACAGTATCAATTAAGTAATTACTGATGTAGTTATATGTATGATGATGGGTATTAATGTTTTTCTAATGTTGGGTAGGAGGTTAATGATCAGGTCAAGATTGTAGAACTGAACAGCAATATTACAAAACGTTGTTTTGTAATAAACGTTGTTTTTTGCATGTTTGCATGCATAATGACACATAACCGAGACAGTTGTCGAAGACTAATACAACATAAGATTGTAAATTTGGAATTCATCAATAAATGTACAGTACCTAAACGTTGTTGTTGCAATACCATTATTTCACAATCAAACTACTGCATGTGCGTATTAGGTTAATAAATCGAATAAACTTGGTGGATAAACGCCTCCATCAGTAATAATAAAAAAAAAAGATAATATATATTTTGTAGCATTATCACAAGCTGGTTTAGATTCTGTTTATTTCTATAGGCCTATTATATCATGATTTATGAAAAAAAGAGTATTATTTCGGAGATACCGTATTGTCGCTTACGATCTCAGTTATTCTCAGTGTTGTTCTAGCGCAGTGGTTCCCAACCTGGGGTCCGCGGACCTCTTAGGGTTCCCCGAAAAATAGTAGGGAATCTGCCAATCAAAAGAGTCCACAGGGAGTCCGTGAAAAAATCGGGAGTCCGCTAGTTTACTTGAACAACTTCTTCATGATTCCATTATTTTTTTTTTGTGTGATGATGCCTGACAATAATGACCCAGGACTTTGTTCACTGTAAATTGTTTTAACTGACATTATATTTTAATTCCAATATTTTATTGGTGATCTGATAGAATCTTTTAAATTTGTTTTTTATGTGTTTTCATGTAAACATGTTAAATATAGGAGATCCTCAGGTACATCAGTTTTCCATGTTTTCTGTTTGCTTTTATTTGGATATTAAATGAATTTCAAAAATCAGAAGGGAGCTCTAAATGTAAGTGGAGGATAACAGAATATTACATTCCAATTTTAGGTCTGACAGTGTAATTTACGGCCATTTAGAAGTGCCATAAACATAAAAATGTCCTACCTCAGCCCCGACCATGGTAGGGCTAAGGTAGCTTAATTCCCCAGTCTGTAAACGCAAAAAGGTTTGGAACCACTGTTCTACTGCAACGATATAAAGTGTATTAGGTAATACTGTACTAGATATTAATTTTTAATTATATAAAAGTAATAATATATGTAGGCCTACGCATATAGTGCTACACAAAATATATGATATGTATGTATGTATATGATATGTATATATATATATATATGCCTATTTATTTATAATAATTATGTGCCTGTATTATGCAAAACGATAAACTCTAAATCGTCACGCACTATGCCTGTCGTAAAAATGAAGAGGATGTGCAAGACTGAAATAAAAATTTTAATTTAATGCATCAAACAAGGTTGAACATCAGGTCTTCTGCTGCATAAAAACGCCTTAACCAGCTGGGCACTGGGACTTAATGATGAATTCTAGTCTGATTTAAGAAGATTTCGCATTCTCGTTTTGTACGTATACGAGAATAGCAATTTTCGACACGTGGAATAGAAGCAAATTATTCAAATGCATTTAACTGGTTCAATTTTATGATTGTCGTTTAATTTGTATATTAAAATGACGGTTTAATTATTACGGTTATTCTCTCTGATATTCCATATGTTTTTAATTTTTTTAAACCTATTATAAAATGTTTGATTATTTTAAAGTTGTATGAGCAACAATGCAGGAAGGCACCAGTTCTTGACCGTACACCATTTCTACAACAAAATGCTGTTTTTTCTCGTTTACTTAGTGGTGGAAGATTCGGTGAGATGAACCTGGTTCAACAACTCTGATTGACCGTCATCACTTCAGATGGATGTTTCAATATATCACCCTAAATATCATTTTTTGACAATTAAATCGACCATAACAGTTAATCATAGAGACACAAACCGTAGTTCACATTAATTTATGAAAACATAGTTTTACCATCAAATGATGTTACGGATTGATATAGGCCTTACCGTAGTTTAACATCGTTAGGTTTTCCAATTTACCAGGGAAATTTGGTTCATTTGGGAATCACGATCATTTAATATTAGTTCGCTTAAGTCGTTTCTTTGAAAACCGGAATTTGGGCCTTATGCGTCGGGGCCTCTAGGGGCCTCTGTGGCAGAGAGTGCATAGATAGAGGGAACCATGTGAACTTTGATAAGAAGATGATTATGATTCTAATACCGGCGCTAGCTAGCTTTAAATCCATACATAGCGGACAACCCATTTTAACCTTGTAAGTCAAAGCAAATCTCTTTGTTCAAGTCCGTTGGCATGCTGGCGACTTTTTGACAATTATTTCAGTCAGCGGTGCGTAACAAACAAAAATAACTAATTCAAGCTAGACGGCTTAACAAGTTTAATTAACTCTGTTAATAATCATGTTCTATTTATACTCTTTGGTTTAATTTTCTTCTACGCGACTGCCCCCGACGTACACCGTCGCGTCTGCGTTTAACTCACACAGACCCGACGCGACAACAAATCGCGTCGGGCCGGCTGCGTCGGCCGACGCTGTCTGAGTTGGCCTTAAGGCTAATTCAAGCTAGACGGCTTAAACCAGCCAGCTTCCTATCCTGGTAACAGTTAAATTCCTTGGTAATTAAAACTGCGCATGAAAATTGTACTTGATTTCTAAACTGCGTAAAATAAATAGCACAAATTGTGCATATCATATCCAAATTTTAATTTTCGCTAGAAGTTTCTAACTTTAGCTTAAAGCTTTTTTTCCCCACTAGTGGAAAACAGGCTTAAAGCGTTAACAGTTAAGTTGTAAGCGTAATTCAGTAGCGT
>NW_022720971.1:0-917 GCF_011630105.1 Anneissia japonica | reverse complement strand
ACACAAATCAAAACAACAACAAAAATGAAATCAGCAAAACATCATCAGTCTCTAGATGTCACATCCCTCTCCTGCAACAGCCATACAGGAAATGGAACGCCCACTCCCAAGCCCGCACCAGAGACGCTGATCAGCCAACTACCAACAGGGCTGTTAGTTACCAAGAATGCACCACCGCACAGGTGCTACCAAAGAGAGACCCTTCACTACAGCCATACAAAGTGTAAAAAATTAACTAAAAATCGGAACAGCGAACAAACAATGAAACCCAATACCTTAGGAGCCATCTGACCATCACAAGAACACAAAACATATATTTTACCCAAGATCTTCTCTCCCCTCCCTAGAACACAGTATAATAATGATTTTGTCAACCGGAAACTATCATCCGGTCCCCCAACAAGTATACGTAATAGAGTAAACCCTTCCTTTCTCCCCACACCAGAATATTTTGCACTCTTGTGAACTGAATTGTACAATGGACAGTCCCTTAAATTCCTAAGCTTCCATGCTCTCTTAACATAACATAAATATAAATAAATACTATTCATAGGCCTAATATTTATATTGGGTTCTATATAAAAGTTACAGTGGCGGATCCAGAAATTTGAAATATAGGGGGCCCAGGAAAAGACTTCGACTGATGGAGGGTTCATCACGTCAGCCCCACCATGGTCCATGGAGCTGAGGTAAGAAAATTTACGATTATGGCACTTCTAGATGGCCGAAAAACTGGCACTCTCAGACTTACAATTTGAATATAACATTCTTTCTTCTCCATTTTTTTTACAATTTTGAAAATTAGGCGGGGTGGGGGGCAGGGCCGGCTGCCTCCACCCCTGAATCCACCACTGAGTTAAATCAATTGTAAAATAGCAAAAATGAATTCAAAAATATAATAATATACGGTATACGTT
>NW_022720970.1:0-878 GCF_011630105.1 Anneissia japonica | reverse complement strand
ATAATTAAAACGGAACAGTAGAGAAAATCCGTTTCGGCCTTCCAGGCCTCATCAGTGCAGTTAGGATATAGACCCAAACAACACGTTCGACCAGCTTAGGTAGGGCCTAAACTAGTCCCAAGACCACTAACGATTACAGAGCCAAACCAAGGCAATATATATACACAGCCCAGGTGTGAATGCAAATAGTGGAATACAAGCTATGTGGCTCGGTTCCAGTAAATACAGAGAATATTTTGTCATTCTTATCGCGTCCTACGAAATTCTTACGAGACAGCACTAGTCCGCGAATTTGTGAACAATAGTTTTGTATTATGTGGCCGTTTGCTGTTTTATGGGTTTTCCCATTTGCCTTTTAAAATTTATATATTATTAAAGAATCTCTATTGAGATCCAGCGGGCCGCCACTGATGCACGGTAGAGATTGTATCTTTATATCTCCGATCTTGTTCACTGTATATGTACCGTGTTTAAATAAGGAAATGATGGAACAGCGTAGGCTACCCTGTAGCTTTTCAACGAATAAAGTCCTATAAAAGTTATTGTGTAATAAAATACCTCCGACGGGATTCGAACCTGCGAACTCTCGCTGACAAGGCGAGCTTCATAACCACTAGACCACGAAGGCATCATGGTTGAACAGGTCCAAATAACCGTCGGGAACATTGTATTACACAATGCTACGCCTCAAGAGGGTGTACGGCCAGATAAATCTGGCAATACGGCTAGAAATACTGTCGTATATTATATATGATATTGAAGTATTGAGTAAGCCGTTAACACTGTTAAATAAATATAATATAAATCATCAAAGGTACATATACAGTGTTTAAATAAGGACATGATATTTTTATATATTTATATTATATATATATATA
>NW_022720969.1:0-769 GCF_011630105.1 Anneissia japonica | reverse complement strand
ATGAATGCAATAATTAAACAATTTGACATTAATATTTCATACAAGTTTGCATACACCAATGGTAATTTTTTTAAATTTTAAACATGGGTCTTGAAAGTAAATTGTTATAAACCATACATCATGCCACACATACCAAGATAAACATTGTTTATTAAATATGTTTTTCAAATAGGTTTATTTGCATGTCTCATCCAGTCCATATCACTGCAAAGTAATAAAGAGTCATTTCAGTTTGAAATAGCTAGAGGAACATCTTGTCTAAAGGTGCAGCACACTTTTATACACACATTTGTATTAGGCATAGTGTTGGAATATATACTTCAGATATCAACATTTAGATCATCACGATGGAGGGAACATCATCCGAGTTATCCAAATGCAGCATTGGTTTAAATTTGAATGATTCCTGCCATAAGAAAAATTTTGTGAGAGGCGATGCTGGCTTCTTTGCAGTTAATCAGATATCAGATGAGGACAAAAAACTGCTCGAGTGGAGAAGTGGATTAACATTGGCTGATGATTATAGCATATGTTTCCATCATCATAAAGTGTATCTCGATCGCTATGAAAGTCTGCAGACTGCAGGTATGCATTCTGTGTGTGTGTCAGCAGCACCAAAATGTGAAACTACTTCTGACAGTCTCTCCTGATAAGTGTGATTACAAGGATTATCTCAGTAAACTAGTGTGTAACACTGAAAACCACAACTGCATGTTGCAATGTTGTGAAAATTGTCCAGGTAAGAATGCATTGAGCATTTACTTAACAG
>NW_022720968.1:0-1703 GCF_011630105.1 Anneissia japonica | reverse complement strand
ATGTACTCTTTCATCCACGGTCTCTGCGTAAACTCGACGATGCGATGAACCTTGGTCAGCACGAGACCCTTGGCGAGATAAAACTGCAAGTTTCTATAGTGCACGACGTACTTGGTCTTGGACATCAGGTTCGGCACGAGTTTCTCCACCCTCGGATTATCGTCGCCCAGCAGGTCGCGCTGGTAGGGACTCATCCAATCGCGACGGGGCGCGAGCGTCTCGGGCGCCAGGGGGTAATCGTTGAACAGATCGTGCGTTTCTTTCGGCACCTCCAGGTCCACCTCGAGAATGTACCCCTTTCCGCCGTCGACTGTTGTCTTGAGGACCATTTTATACTCGTCCGGATCGATCCACCTAAAGTCCGATACGGGTAACGGCTGACTCATGGCCCACCCGTACAGATTGTTGGCATCGAGATCTAGTCCGTACGTGCTGGGTTTCGTCTCGTCGTAGTCGTCCATGTACTTGTTGTTAAACTTGCAGTGTCGATGGGAAACCATGCTGATACCGCCTCTGATCCCCTTTTCAAACATCATGTGCATGTTCAAGTCGGTCATCAGCTCGAGCTCCACCCCGGTCTTGCTGAGCAGCGCGTCCCAACTGAAACCCGGCAGCGTGAAATAGTTGCACGGATCCAATCCGTACACTCGATACGCGGTAGCTCTAAAGTTTTGGAACACGTCGGCCAACAGCAAAACGTCCATTTTCAGGTAGAGGTCGTGATAATCGCCGAGGTTTTTACATCCAAAGTGCTCGTAGACCCTCTCGGCGTGCTCGTAGTCGTCGTCGCTCACGCCCTCGTTGCGCAGACTGCTGTAAAATAGCTCCTTGTCGGGTAAGCCCTCCTCTAGAAACTTGTCAAACGAATCCATGTATTCGTACGGATACACGCCCTTTCTCGTGACTAACCTCAGGTCGTCCTCGTTGTCGAAAAACGTCTCGGTGAGCTTAAACTCGTCGATCGGCAGCTTGCTGACCAGCGTCGATAACGAGGCGTTTAGAAATTTCATCGAATCGATGAATCGCAGGTTACCCAAGCTAAAGGAAATGTACTTTTCCGTATTGCTCGGAATGCAATCGATCTTTCCCGGCATCTCTCCGAGGGCCTGTATGATCAGGTGAGAGTCGTACCCGGCCAGATTGTGGAATATTACGGGTACGGGCGTACGCTCGGTTAACCGCAACTTGAGATTGCAACCCGCGTGAGCCACTCCGCGATACGCGTCGGTAACGTGACAATGATCTCGCACCTTTTGCCCATTCTTTTTTATCTTACACTCGTAACACGTCTTGTAATTATTGTCGGGGTTTGCCTTGACCTTGACGCATTTCCAACAGTCGCCGACCCCGCTGTATTCCGTAAAACCGCCTCGCTCGCAGATCCAACAGGTTGTCGCGGCCTCGTAGTCTGCTTCGTCCTCGCTCGTCATGACGCTGCGGGGGTCGACGGGCTGTCGCTTGAAAATGTCGACAATCTTGTTCTTTTCGATCACGAGTCGATCCAAAAAGGATTTTACGCACGCGCCCGCATTTTCGGCATTTGCGCTGTGCGATCCGTGACCGACCACTCGTCCGTCGTACCTTACCACCACGTACGACCAACCGCACGGCACGTGCTTGTCGGTTCTAAACGTTTTTGGTCCGTCCTCGTCTGTCGGCACCTTTTCCAAGATGCACTCGAAATCTGCATAGATTACAAACGG
>NW_022720967.1:0-1354 GCF_011630105.1 Anneissia japonica | reverse complement strand
AATTTATTCATTAATCAGCCAATATAGAAAACTAAATGACATTAATACAGATACTACCATTCATGATATTTCAAACAGTTGGAGATTGGGGGGGGGGGGACTCAGTGATTAACTAAGAGGGGTGCTTCAGTAGCTTGCAAAATAATGTGATATATGGTGATTACTTAAAGTACTAGAGCATAATTTTTTGCATACCCCCTACAGTAAATACGCACTGATTTGAAGATGTCCATTTGAAAATAAAATTTAAATACCGGTAAGACCTATTCGCAAAACAACAAAATAAAAAACAAAACAGAACAAAAAACGTATTTAAAGTCTTAAGATCAAATAGTAACATGCAAAATGCTGAGAAACAGATTAAAGGCATCTGTTTTTGCTATCAACTTTCGGGTTATGAGGGGAAAACATTTTAATGCAGTTTACTGTGAAAATTACAGGAAGGATATAGCAAAATTTTACAATGTATGCACTTGTATTTATTTACGGTATTCATTCTTTTGGTTGGTTAGAGATTCTCAGTACCACAATGTGATGGTACTATCTTGCAAGTGGCCCAGTTTTTTCTTTTACAGTTTATAATGCAGTTTACTGTGAAAATTACAGGAAGGATATGGAAAAATTTTATAATGTATGCACTTGTATTTATTTACGGTATTCATTCTTTTGGGTTGGTTAGAGATTGTCAGTACCACAATGTGATGGTACTATCTTGCAAGTGGCCCAGTTTTTTCTTTTACAGTTTATAAAGCTGTAAAGAGAAACAAAAATTGTAACCTACAGTACTATATTACTTTAGATGTACTATATATGAATTATACAAACAGTAAGTCTAGATGTAGAGTAAAATACTGGGTTAAGTGCAGTGCCCAGGAAACCTATTATAAAAGTGGTGGGTTGACTCGAACCTTAATCTTTGATTGATACTGCTTTACCATGATCTTTAAGGATCTTGAAAACTTAGTAATTATATGAGTACGAGGAGGTGACAGTATTCATGAAATGCCTACACACTTCACAAAGTTTGGAATTTCAGGATCCCTGATAACGGCATGCATCTGCTTCAGTGCTCCATTTTCAACAAAAGCAATGACAGATTTATAATTGAAATTAAGAGAGCTTTACAATGCTGTTCAAAGCATGCAACACCTCAATGGCATCAAAGCCTGGAATAATAGAACAGTGACTTATGTGAAAATTTATGAAAATGTCCAAGGGATTTGCCAATACTAACTACCAAGTGAATACTGGGAGTTGCGTATATAAGGGGGGATGGGGGCTGTCAATTAGTAAAAAATCCCCTAAAATCATCTTATTTTGTGAATTAGCGCCCCTCAACTGATCACCGTGCCTT
>NW_022720966.1:0-1153 GCF_011630105.1 Anneissia japonica | reverse complement strand
GAAGTGTGGGGTTAATAAGGGTGGGTGGAGAGCCATGAAATTAGGTTTAGACTGGATGTAAAACTTCAAGGCTGGGTGACTCCACCTCCTTTCCCTCCCCCATAACTACATCCCTGAATTTGCAAAATGTAGGCCTATCATACAATACTATATAATCTTTTATTATTTTTAGTAGTCAATATTACAACAGTTTAACAATGAGATTCTATACATGATTGAAAGTTTATGAATGCAATATTCAGTACGAGTAGATTTCCAGTACAAATAAAAATTGTAATGGAACTGGGTTTATTCCATTCGTAGAAGCCTTTTGATAAAGAAAGTGTTCCTTTTTAGGAAGAGTTGCCTCGGTTAAAACTCACTCGGACTATATGGAATTAATTATAAGCTTGAATTGTTGATCTTAATGTAAGGAATACTACAGTAACTTCACGTTTAATTTTAAGTTGAATTGTACAAAATTCAAATTAAATGTCGTAAGTATATAGTTTTCCTATTTGCCTAATTTGCTTTAGACAAATCTAAAAACTTTTTTATTACAGGAATGTTAAACTTGCCTTATTTGTTCTTATTAAGCACTATCAAGTGAGCAAATAAGGCAAGTTTAACATTCCTGTAATAAAAAAGTTTTTAGATTTTTCTAAACCAAATTAGGCAAATAGGCAAACTATATACTTACGACATTTAATTTGAATTTTATATAATTCAACTTGTAATTAAAATTAAATGTGAAGTTACTGTAGTATTCCTTACAATAACATTAACAATTCAAGCTTATAATTAATTTCATTTAGCTCGAGTGAGTTTTAATTTAGGCAACCCTTCCTAAAAAGGTACACTTTCTTCATCAAACGGCTTTTACGGATGGAATAACCTGTTTGTTGAAGCACGAACTCCTAAACCCAGTACTATTACGATTTTTAATTGTAGGGAAATCTACCTTACTGAATATTGGGCATTTATAAATTTTAAATCCTGTATAGAATCTCATTGTTAAACTGTTGTAATATTGACTACTAAAAATAATAAAAGATTATATAGTATTACTATATAGTATTAGTACTTTTCCATCCAGTCTGAAGCTAATCTCATGGCTCTCCACCCACCCTTATTAACCCACACTTCCATCCTTGCAGTATAATAGACTCTTATT
>NW_022720965.1:0-750 GCF_011630105.1 Anneissia japonica | reverse complement strand
GGTTATCAGAGGCAAAACTGAGAAGGACGTACATAAATCAATAAATTCATTAACCTTAGAATTTTATCAACCTTTAAAAGGTCTATATTAAAATCCCCCATTAAAATTAAATGTTTACCCTTAGTAATTGGTTAGAAAGCAGTGAGTTGAGCTCATTCATAAAGTTACAGATATTACCTTTAGGTGGTCTATAGAAAACACCGACAATCAAGTTATTTTCCCACCCCATTTCAACAATTTCGACAAATAATGCCTCAATATCAGCTTTCATAATACTCAGTTCACTTAAATATTGGTGTCGAAACATTAGCGGAATGTACAAAGCAACTCCACCTCCGGATTTTACAGACCGGGAGTTAGTGATAAGATCAAGACAAGGGAGTTTGTACATAGATATTGGGGAAATATCTGTCAACCAAGTTTCTGTGATACCTATAATAAAGTTATTTAAGTTTAAGCTATCTAGAACTGTGCAAAAATTACTGAAATTTTTCGCCATACTTCTTATGTTTGAATGTAAAATTACTAACTTATCATTAGCGTTATTTTTAGAATAATTACGAAAGCTAGGTACAGAATGGTAATTGCAATTATTGGGAGTAGCAAAAACATCATTTTCGGATTCAAAGTAAGAAAAGTATTCATTGAGATTAAAGTTCTTATCTTTAAGAGAATCCATGAGAAGAGTAGAATCATCTTGAGTGAATAGTAGATCCAAGCTGAGCGAATCATCGTAGAATAGGTCTTCGA
>NW_022720964.1:0-1050 GCF_011630105.1 Anneissia japonica | reverse complement strand
GATTATGTACTAAATGAGAGTACTAATTTAATCTTATTTATTAACTATAATCCTAGAACATAATTTAATATAAACTTACATCAGTTTCTTCTCCAGAACATGTTGCATTGTATTCATGACCTGCAATGATACAATGTTTCGGTTACTATTCCAAAACAAGAGAACAAAGTCTGATGCTAAGTGAGAATGGCAAACCTTGAATGCATAATTGGAAGATAGCTAAGTTCACTGTCTTAATCTAGAATTACTAGCACCACAAACTTGCCGTATGTCTATGTTTAAACACGAGCCTATGCAAACATCAGTATAATTGGAAGATAGCTAAGTTCACTGTCTGTACTCTAGAATTACAAGCAAAACAAACTTGTCGTCTGTCTATGTATAAACACAGGCCTATGCAAACATCAGTTACTTTCTTTTATCATGGTGGGGCAGTATTATACAACCAGAAGAAATTAAGATGGATCCTATTGCAGACAGATTATTAGATGATATAATTGGCATATTATTCCAAGATGATTTGATAGGAAACATACAGTTTGAAATGGCAGTCGAAGACGCAAATCGGGCTATTCAAGGTAATACAGTATTTACTTATTTATTCTTTACACTTTTTTCCTATTAATCTTTACACACCCATAATATTTGTTCTTAACTTTATACATAAAAATTTGTAATTGTTACATATAAAAATTTATGATAGGTGTATTGATATTATTTTATTTTGTTTTTACTCAACAAACCAAACTGAATATTCTAGTAATACTAAGGTCTTTGCTGATTTTTTCCCCTTAAGTTTGTCCCTTTTCTTATTAATCTTCACACGCCAATACTATGCTTATACACCAAATATTTGTAATTATTACATATAAAAATATAAATAATTTAGATTTTTTTTACTCTACAGAACAAAACTCGATTGAAGGTAAGGTATTTACTGATTATTTAATTTTCACCTAGCTTAATTTTTTCCTTATTAATCTTTACACACCCATAATAATGTTTTGTTAATGCTTATACATCAACTATTGTAATTATTTGCTTTTTAAA
>NW_022720963.1:0-1102 GCF_011630105.1 Anneissia japonica | reverse complement strand
CTTCCAACTTGGAACCCTTGCATATAAAACGTTTTTATAAACTCTACTAGGCATATATAAAGCACAAAACTGATTCGTACTAAATTGTTATTACATTATTAACACTATTGTATGTTTATACTTTCAAGTTATATTTGATGTAGGCCTAGTTGATAGCTTATGCGCGGTACAATCTTTATACCATTGTTCATCATTCATTTCAAGCATTAGGTGAGGTTTGAAATTCCCTTTAAATTTAAATAGGACCTATGTGCCTAATACCTGAATCATATACACATGTACTTTCATCAGTGATGATCATTCTGGCCAAACATCTAGTAAAATACCAGAATGTTGTTCGAGGTGAGTTTTTACTCTTAGGAGTTATTATGTAGACTCAGTGTTCTTGTTTTTTGCCGACTTCAAGTCCAAAATATTCTTATTTTGTTCTTATTTTTACACTCTTTTCAAATAATGATGGTCAAACCTACTGCAAATAAGTTACACATAAGATTCGTTGGTTTTTTTTTTTCTTCTATAAAAACCTCATTTGACATTTTACCTACCCTCAATTTGTTTTTATTTTGCTCTGAATTTTTAAGGAATTTCAGCCTCAGTGTTCTTATAAATTGTAGCCTGCGATGTGAATGTCTGCTGTATCTAGATTATTCTAATCCTCAAGAAGTGTCAGTAGGCCTGTACATTCCCATCCTCCTAGTACCAGGGGTTGCATACGTTGCTGTAGAAACAATCAGTTTATCGCTTTCAAAAGAAATGCTTATTAGATTAAAGACTTTCATTAAAGTTCCTTAAAGATTCCAGCAATTTCATAATAAAAAAAAATGTTGTGTATTATACGGTCACTGTAAAGCCTCTTGGAATCCGTCTGTAACGAAATTTGAAGGAAGGATTTTGCTATCCTCATTTTATACTTTCAGTCCCATGGTGCATTCTGTGAGAAGAATGATTCCAGATTCCTGGTATTCTCTCCCCACCCGTAATTTGTTAATTCGCTCAAACATGTAACATGTTGAATCTGAATATTCAATTTCTGGGCATATCGTATAGTGTTGTCATTGGATTCGCCTCAGCCCCAACTACGGTGGGACTGAGACAAGGGCGG
>NW_022720962.1:8737-11718 GCF_011630105.1 Anneissia japonica | reverse complement strand
AGCAGCGAGTCGGCTCCAGCACCGAGTCGCCAGCAGCGAGATGTCACTGCAGCAAAACGTCTATCCCGACTTCGGAAAAAAATCAAAATGGTATATTACTTCGACCCCTGAGTGACCTGATGAAAACGTCTCAACCAATCAAAAAGCATTTTAACCTTTGCTGACAATATTCAACACGCTTGGCTGAACCGTATGGAACGCCGTTACTGCCTTTGGTGGCTCTTTTCCGTTCGACGCATTTGCTATTCGGCCCTTTTAACATTACATTCGGTACTTTTACATTACGTTCGGTGCTTTTACATTACGTTCGGTGCTTTTTACATTACGTTCGGTGCTTTTTACATTACGTTCGGTGCTTTTAACATTACGTTCGGTGCTTTTACATTACGTTCGGTGCTTTGAACATTACGTTCGGTACTTTTAACATTACGTTCGGTGCTTTTGCCGCATTTCGGCTCTTTTATCATTTGGTGCTTTTACCTTTCGGCCCTTTCATCATTACGTACGGTTCTTTTATCATTCGGTGCTTTCATGACCTTTGACATCAGGTCAAGTGGAAAAAATCAACGGCTGTGGGAATGAGCCTAGTGGAAAATCGCGCGTAACAAAGCATATTCGACACGTGATTATTTTAGTGATAAAATAATAATAACTAACGAAAACAAAAATGTCTCGATCAATCAAAACAGTATTAGAAGACCTGGATCTACATTTTCTAGTCCCTAGGTTTGAAAGGGAAAGGGTACGTTCTAGTTTTTTTCCACATGATTTTGGTGGTATATTAGGGCAAATAGAAATATAAGATTATCACTATAGACCTAGTATTGAAAAGAAAAATAACTAGGGGGGACTCTTCTTTATTCCGGATATGAAGAAGCAGCTTATTTAAATAAAAGAAACGTAATTAATTAATTACCGGTAACCAACAAACAAGTCCGATCCCATTTTTGGCTTACATAACAAATATAAGTTAAACTTTAAATTTTCCCCCTTGATTGATTTATTTTCCCCTCCCTTTACTGTCCGGTCGTTTTACAAATGCTCCTTACGTGGTTATCTCGTACTTTGATATTGGTATTTATTTTTTTGTCTTTTTATTTTGTCTACCTTTTTAATATTATATAATATATATTTTATTCTTACTTCTTTAATTCATACGCAATTCAGCCTTTTTTGCTGCTATGTATTTATTTTTAATAAATATACCTCAAATAAATAATAAAAACTTAGCATATATATTACAACAAAGATACACGTTTGCAGGGGTCCCAAGTTGGAAAAAGGCAATTCGTGAAGCAGGGGTGGAGCCAGTGCAGTGGGAGGGTACAGGGAGAACACCCATCTCTTGGGGAGAAAATCCACAATTCCACATTTAGAACTCCCGATCTACGGCCAATTTGTTTCCGTCTTGCGGGCATCTGATATCATTTTAATTGTTATTTAGGGACTAGCATGTTGTATATTTGCCTTTACAGCATTATTATTAATTATTATTATTATTATTGTTATTATTATTATTATTATTATTATTATTATTATTATTATTATTATTATTATTATTATTATTATTATTATTTATATATATATGTACATATATATATATTATATGAAAAATGCGTGCCCACCTGTGTTTCAAAACATTATAATATAGCTTAACAGTAATGAAACTAAGAAGTTGAAAGAAGAAAAGAAAAAAAAAATGAAAGAGAGAAGGAGCGCACAAGTTCCACTAGGCTCTTTCCCACAGCCGTTGATTTTTTCCACTTGACCCGAAGTCAAAGGTACGTAATGATGAAAGGGCCGAAAGGTAAAACTAAAAAAGCACCAAATGATAAAAGATTCGTAAGTGTTGCAAAAGCACCGAACGTAATGATAAAAGCACCGAACGTAATGTTTCAAAGCACCGAATGTAATGTTAATAAAAGCACCAAACCTAATGTAAAAGCACCGAACATAATGTAAAAAGCACCGAACGTAATGTAAAAAGCACCGAACGTAATGTAAAAGCACCGAACGTAATGTAAAAGCACCGAACGTAATGTAAAAAGCACCGAACGTAATGTAAAAAGCACCGAACGTAATGTGAAAGCACCGAACGTAATGTTAAAAGGGCCGAATAGCAAATGCGCCGAATGGAAAAGAGCCACCAAAGGCAGTAACGGCGTTTCATAGAACAAAAGATATATAATAGCAAAAGATAGAGCAGCTTCCTCCAAGCATCTCCAAGAGAACATTTTTGAGTGTCGCCCTCTATTGTGTATGGAACGCCATACTATGGAACGCCCATAGAGCTATTAAACAACTAGAGTGCTGACAAGATGGCGAAGCAATGCAGAGTTATGTATGTGTACCATCCAAGATGGCGGTCGTAGTAAAGCGCCACCTTCAGGCTTAGTATACATATTATTACCATAAATAAACCCACTGACTGACTATTATTTCATTAATGATAATGAGTAATAGTAATAACAAATTATTAAACTATCGTAGCCGAAACGAGGCCAAGTGGAGCATCTTATTCAAAAATAAAGTACCAAGGAATGAAAATTAAAATCGTGTACATTACACCCATACACCCGCAACGCTCGAGTTTCAAACATACGGGTAGCGATTTTTTTTCCGTACGAAACATTTTTATGAAACTTCACTCGGGTCATCTCGGATTGACTCGAGTGAGTACGATACGAGGAACAAGAGCAGACACTTCGCAATGTCGTGACGCTCGAGTTTTACTATTATTGCTCTTTCTGTGAAATCTCACGGACTTATGTGATGTACGTCACTGTGTAACTAACTGCGACGTTCTTGGATGTTATTAAATGTTAGTATATTATCTACAACAACAGCAGCAGCATAGTACCTCCAGTTATAAAGTGTAGATAGGTAAAAGTTATATCCAAAGGCTAGAGAGAAAGAGGATAAACTATAGGCCTAACTACAGGCTGAGATGAGGTCTTACCTAGGGCCCTCCTTAAACTAGG
>NW_022720962.1:0-8715 GCF_011630105.1 Anneissia japonica | reverse complement strand
AACTAGGCCTAGGGTCATAGGCTGACACAACAGTCACGCTTCACATACTGACATAGACTGAAATTTTTGGGGGGAAAATGGGACAAAATTGAAGCATGAATTGAAAAATAGAGCACATATTAAGAGAAATATTATTAAATAAATAATATACCATTCCGGCGTTATTGAACTTGTCCAAACTATCATTGTAATGTAATTAATGTTAAATTAATAATAATAATTTCAGCATTAATTACCTTGGCCTAAGCACAAAACTAATGGAAGCAACATCATTCTCAACACTATTAATTTACTCCAGTAGAATTACATTTTTTAACCTGGTTTGGATCAATTAATCTCTGTGATCACGCAATTACACATTTTGACGGTAATTATGTGTTGTAGCTAAGTTAGAGATTGGCTGAACTCTAATAATTGCCAATACATAGGACTATGTACGGTAGTACAGAAAAACATTAATGTTAAAACCTAATCAATAGAGTAAACATGTGAAGCATGGGTTTTAGGCTTAACCCAATATAGTAGGCCAATGCTTTTTATTGTATATTTTGATAGAATTATGTAAAAAACGGAAGCCTTCGAAGAAATACAACTTTGTACACCACTTGCAGTAACTGTTCTGGTCTTTGTTTTTAGGGTTTTTTTGGATGGTCACTGTCTAATTACGCCGATTTTGGAGACCACTGTTTAGAATAGTTTATATTTAGACGGTATTGGGCAGTAGACACATTGCTATCCTGGTCAATCCAGGAGTGTAAAGTTGACATTGTGAGCATGAGTTGACATTCACAAAAGTGTGATATGACGTGATAGTACTACTACACGTAAACTCGGTCGTGTGTGGTACGATGCATTGCTAGCCAATTCTTCATTATATTATATGAGGCGCACAGTTCCGAAAGTTGGAAGTTAAAATTAAATCGAGTAGAAGTGGTTAAACGGGTCAACAGTTGAACTCAGCTAAGGTCGAGACTGTTTTGCTTGTGGTTATTTCCGTTTTGGTTTTTTTTCTACCCTAACTCGGTGGTTTTGGAGTTGATGCTAGCGTATTAACAATATCAATCATCAGTCAGCCTGCCAAATTGGAAAGCTTGCAGATAATAAGAAAAAGCACCGTTTCTATTAAATTTGGCAGTAGACACACGCTCCCGCTGGGAGCCTATTTTCTTACTTGTTTGCGAAGTTTTTCCATTCTTCTGCAATCTTGTTTACAAACATCACTGTTGTTGTGTAAATCATGAATGATACCCAAACGATCGAATAGAAACTAAAAGCAACACGAATTTAAGTGCAATGAACCAAGATTTAATTAAAGAAAAATCAGACATGTTTCTTCTGTATCACACAGATATCATCAGTGAACAAAATAAAACATAACAAAAGAAACTTACACTACTTATATATTCTTACGAGATGGTAGATTGAAATGCAGGTGATTAGGTTTTGTGTCAACTCTAAAAAAAGTTACAACGTGGCAGATTGTTCCATTATATGCATAGGGTGATATTGTAATGCTGCACTTGTTTGTTGAGTGATGGCTCAGTTCATTTAATATGGAGCGCCACTTTAATTTAAGTTGGAAACTGTTATTGGCCTGATCTAAGATTGTGAAGCTTTCTCTGTTTGACATAGATTACCACTTAGGATTGCTGTTGATATGTCTGAATATGTTTGAATTTTTATCTGATACCAAGTGTTCCCTAATCCTGATGAAAAAATGGCGGAGACGTTTCACCAATGTAAGTGGCATTACAGCCCCCACAACTAAATTTATATACTATGTTGGATTTAAGGTCTTTAAATAAAGGTCTTTAAATTACCTATATTTTAACACACAGCAAATCAATAATAATCAATAATATAATACATTTGTAAATCGTAACAAAACTTTTTATGTTTTCTTTATATTATTTAAAACAAAATAAAATGACTCAATTACAATTGAAATACTGCATAAAAATAAGGCAAAATATCATTATTATTATTAGGCACCGGAATATTTAAAAGCAAAGTAGTGCATTATGCGTTATAGGGCCTAGTAGATTCATTTATTTATCAAATTATGATGATGAGCGACAAAGCTCAAGTCAGTCTTTGTTCGAATTAATACGAGTGAATCCAATACCAAAAAATATTCGTATTGAATATTCAATACAGTACAGTATTTGTTTTTAAATCCATAGGTCAGATTGGCCGGGTTGCGATTTTTTCCGTACGAAACATTTGCATGAAACTCCACTCGGGCCGTCTCGGATTGACTCGACTCGAGTTCGTTAAGAGCAGGCACTTCCCTCCCTAGACTATGCCCCTAATTAAGCTAGGGTTAATTATAATAATAAAAATAATAAAAATAATAATTAAATAAAAATATATAATTTCGCTATTAATTAACTTGGCTTAAGCCTTGTAATCAAGAAGCACTTACAGTACAATACTATTTGCTAGGCCTATAATTAACAAGGAGGCCTCATTCATTCATTGGTGCTCTGCTATTTTGGCAGGTCCTATGATGTCATCCTTATTTTAGAGCTGTCTATTCTCAGCTTTTCTTTTAATGTCAAAATAACTGTCACCCTGTTTCATTTGATCAATTAAATGCTGTTCATTTGCTTCCTCTTTGCGTCTCTGAAAGCCGCCTTCTAAAACTTTTTGAGTAAGTGATCAATTGTACATGACCAATCCAAACTCCCTGCCCATGCATAATTTTTAGTAGTTCTAGGCCTGGTACTTATAATTATCCAAAACCTAGGCCTCCAAAACCTAGGCCAACTAAAAGACAAAAATGTTCCCATGTAACTCAAGTTCAAATAACAATTTTATTATTCGTGCAGCTAAATCAAATATTACATTTGTCATTTTAAACGACCCATAGTTATTAGTATGGCAACCTTAATTGCATAACTATGGGCTGAAAGCTTCAAAGGAGCTTTCTTTGTTTTTGTAGGTAACTTTGATCAGTAGGGTAAGGATGCTTTGATCTTTAGTTTATTCATAACTATAACATCTACTAAATGTTTTGATTGGTCAAACACTTTTGGTACTTGTGCATATAAGCTTGCAAATATGGATAATTTTTCATTCCTGATGATAAATTACCGAAGCTTCCTGAAAATGCATTAAAATTTGAAAAAAAAAAAGTGTTTTTCGCATATATAGTTTTCCTTTTAGTTCAATTTATAAACCATTTTTTATTGTAATTGATTTTGTTAATTATTAAAATTAATATTCATGAGGTGATAATACAGGTAGAAAAATACACCCTCAGTCGGCCAGTGTTATCAGTAGATCAGTGATCAAGTTTTATGTAATGCATTAATTAGGTAAGATCAATGGCAACGCAAATCACAAATAAACAATTCTGAACCTATGTTTATAGCAATTAACAGTCAATTAACAATGTTATGTGCACTTCGTTGAGTTTTGCTTACTTGAATCATGAAGGAAATATATTATATACTCATATATTTCCTCCATGCTTGAATGGACTGACATATACTTTGTTACTTCTTAATTCTTCCTCTATGACAAAAATATTTAATTTTCTTAGTAAAAATAAAATACCCAAGGATTTGAACGGAATACCCAAGAACCCAAGACCAAGTCAAAATACCCAAGATCTTGGGTAAATACCCTAGCAGTGGTGTACATCTCAGAAGTTTTGTAGACGTTCATCTTTGGTTGATGACCTTTTGACCTCCAGAATTGAGATTTTCGAGTCGAGTCAGTCGAGACAGCCCGAGTGGAGTTTCAAGCAAATGTTTCGTACGGGAAAAAAAAATCGCGGCCGGGTTGTCTCTCTGTTAGTGATCGTACTCCACTGACTAGAATACTAAATCTCAAATTATTAATATTTATCCGGTAATTTATCTAATCGAAATGCTTAACTTTATATGGAGATTATAATTAATGATAAATATTATTTACTTCTAATACAATTGTGGTACAGTACCTCCATTCCGAAAAAAAAGCAACCTTTGCCTGGAGGTTAGGATAGGAAGTTTCCATCGTGAACTTTCGAACAAACTAATTCTTACAGTATGACGGTATTGATACACTTTACAAGATATACTGTATGAAATTGTATAATTGACATGAAACAAAGTAAGCCTACCTAAACCTAGGGCCTAGGCCTATTTCCAGTGGCGGATTTAGGGGGTGGCGCGTAAGGGGCGTACACCTCCCCACCCCTCCCCTATTTTTTTGCAAAGAAAAAATTACACCCACAGTGTCCTCTTTTCCTACCAAAAACACCCCAAAAGAGTGCTATTCATAAATCCATTTGGTGAGAAATAGAACACTTGTAATTTACTCAATGTTAATATACAGTAGCGGATTTTGTTGTTTGACGATTTTTTTTAACGGATTTTGGATAGTAGTTTTCCTTTTTGCTGATTTTGTGATTTTTATGCTCAATGTTGATGAGAAACTTCATCATGTTTTCTAGAAGTGAAATTTCTCTTTTGAAATGGTGTACATTTATGAGCCTTTGCATGTTGTCAAAGATTATGTTTGAGATGTTCTAGACCATGAGCCCAGGGGTGTCAGCATAGCTGGAAAGTTAACCAATTTTTGTGTATATAGTAATGTTCTATGTGCCTGTCTACGTAGGAGAATGGGCATCTGCCGGTCCCATTGTGGTGGGTGTGGTCAGGATGGGCATAAAAAGGGCCCCAAAATTGAGCTAGATCAACTTGTGAATTAACCCAATGAAACCTATCAGAATATATTCGGTATATTTCAAGATAACATGAATGGTCAATGCCAGACATTTCCAATGGTGGGGGTGGGTGCCAGACGCAAAAAAACGGTACCCCAAAATTAAGCTAGATCAGCTTGTGAGCTAACCCGATGAAACCTACTGGAAAATGTTGGGCATAGTACCAGGTATCAGGAATGGTCACCGCCAGACATTTTTAATGGTGGGGTGTACCTGCCAGACACCCCCTTATAGCCCGCCCCCGAAAATTGACCTAGATCAGCTAGTGAGTTAATCCGATAAAACCTACAGGAAAATGTTCGGCATAGTACCAGGTATCATGAGTGGCCACTGCCAGACATTTTTAGTCTAGTGAGTTAACCTGTGGAATGTTACATGACATGACATGTTATATGTAACATGAGTGACCACAATGACAGTCAAACATTTGTGGCGGAGTTACCCGATGAAACATATTGGAAAATGTTTAGCATAGTACCAGTGGCCACTGCCGAACATTTATAGACATCCCCTTATTCCCCACCACCAGAATTGACCTAGATTAGGTAATGAGTCCTGATGAAACTTACTGTAAAATTTCGTCGTAGTCCAAGTTATTTTGAATCTGATGGTGGGGTGTGTCTGCCAGACATCCCCTTATTCCCCGCCCCAAAAATTAACCTAGATTGTATTATCTAGTAAGTTAACCTTATGAAAGTAACTGTGAAGTGTTCGGCATTGTGGTGGGCAAAGTGATAGAAAACCCCTAGTCTTTTACGGCCCGACACTGATCACCTGTAAAAAGTAATATTAAAACTGAGAATCAAATGACATGAAACACTGCATGAAGGTTTTTGGAAGCACACTTGAAGCATCAAAGCTAGGTTTCGGCCCTCTGTGTTAAATCGAAAATTCACTTTGGCCCTCCGATTGATTTTTATGCAAGGATGGAAGTGTGCGTTAATAAGGGTGGGTGGAGAGCCATGAAATTAGCTTCAGACTGGATGGAAAACTTCAAATACTAATACTATATAGTAATACTATATAATCTTTTATTATTTTTAGTAGTCAATATTACAACAGTTTAACAATGAGATTCTATACAGGATTTAAAATTTATAAATGCTCAATATTCAGTAGAGTAGATTTCCCTACAATTAAAAATCGTAATGATACTGGGTTTAGGAGTTCGTGCTTCAATGAACAGGTTATTCCATCCGTAGAAGCCTTTGATGAAGAAAGTGTACCTTTTTAGGAAGGGAATTGCCTAAGTTAAAACTCACTCGGGCTATATGAAATTAATTATAAGCTTCAATTGTTAATCTTATTGTAAGGAATACTACAGTAACTTCACGTTTAATTTTAATTACAAGTGGAATTATATAAAATTGAAATTAAATGTCGTAAGTATATAGTTTGCCTATTTGCTTAATTTGGTTTATAAAAATCTAAAAACTTTTTTAAAAATAATAAAAGATTATATAGTATTGTATGATTGGCCTACATTTTGCAAATTCAGGGATGTAGTTATGGGGAGGGAGAGGAGGTGGAGTCACCCAGCCTTGAAGTTTTTCATCCAGTCTAAACCTAATTTCATGGCTCTCCACCCACCCTTATTAACCCCACACTTCTATCCTTAAATTCCACTCATATTATTTAGAGTAAGGGTAGGCATAAAAATCAATTGGAGGGCCAAAGTAAATTTTCAATTTAACACAGAGGGACGAAAACTACCTTTGTGATGTTTCAAGTGTGCTTCCAAAAACCTTCGTGCAGTGCTCAGTTTTAATACTACTTTTTACAGGTGATCAGAGGTTTCTATCACTTTGCCCACCACAATGCCGAACATTTCACAGTTACTTTCATCACGTTAACTTACTAGATAATCTAGGTCAATTTTTGGGGCGGGGAATAAGGGGTGTCTGGCAGACACACCCCACCATCAGAATTGTCTGACGGTGGCCATTCATAATAACTTGGACTACAATGAACATCTTACACAGTAAGTTTCATCAGGTTAACTCATTACCTAATCTAGGTCAATTCTGGTGGCGGGAAATAAGGAGATGTCTGGCGGGTAAACCCCACCACTATAAATGTCTGGCAGTGGCCACTGGTACTCTGCTAAACAATATGTTTACTCGGGTAAACTCCGCCACAAATGTTTGATTGTCATTGTGGTCACTCATGTTACATGTAACGTGTCATGTCATGTAACATTCATCAGGTGAACTCAGATAATCTTGATAATTTTTTTTTCTTTTTTGGGGGTTGGGAGGGGGGAGGGACATAAGGGGATCTGGTAAATACACCACACTCAAAAATGTCTGGCAGTGGCCATTCGTGATACCTGGTACTATGCCCATTTTTTGCAATGCGTTTGATCGTGTTAACTCACAAGCTGATCTGTTATTTTGGGGTGGGGGGGGGCAGGGTATAAGGGGTGTCTGGCGGATACACCCCACCATTAAAAATGTCTTGCAATGGCCACTCATGATACCTGGTACTATGCCGAACATTTTCCAGTAGGTTTTACTTACAAGTTAACTTACAAGCTGGGTTAACTTACAAGCTGATCTAGGTCAATTTTTTGGGCGGGGTATTTTGGGGTGTCTGGCAGGTATACCCCACCATTAAAAATGTCTGGCGGTGACCATTCCTGATACCTAGTATTATGCCCGACATTTTCCAGTAGGTTTCATCGGGTTAACTCACAAGCTGATCTAGCTTATTTTGGGGTACCGGTTTTTTGCGTCTGGCACCCACCCCCACCATTGGAAATGTCTGGCATTGTCCATTCGTGATATCTTGAACTATGCCGAATATATTCTGATAGGTTTCATTGGGTTAATTCACAAGTTGATCTAGCTCAATTTTGGGGCCCTTTTTATGTCCCTCCTGACCACACCCACAACATCTAGTCCCGAGTGCAACATCTAGTCCCGAGCGCATAGAGACCATGTATTATGCGCTATATACTGTAAGTCTCCAACCATTACCCACAATGGGACCGGCAGATGCCCATTCTCCTACATAGACAGGCACATAGAACATTACTATATACACAAAAATTGGTTAACTTTCCAGCTATGCTGACACCCCTGGGCTCCTGCTATTCGTGGAAGAGGCACTAAATCCCACAGCTGTGAGTAGATGAAATTTAATTACACGTGTCATAGTTGCATATTGCAGGTACCCTGTATATTAAAATTTCTTTTAAAAGACATACACCTATTTTTTTTTATTTATTTGTTACTGAAAACTACCATGCTGGATAGTCAAAATCGACTCAATGCAACCTCATATTCCTTAAATGTGCTGGGCTTCAAGGGGGCGAATTGGACCCCCAACAGGGGCTATGCCCCTGGACTCCGCTGGGGGCCCATGCCCCTGGACCTCGCCGGGGGCCCTAGCCGCCCCCACCCTGGTCCCCAGCCTAAGGCTGCTCGCAGATTGCGCCCCCACCCTTTTCTGGCAGGCTGGATCCGCCCCTGCCCTCGGTGCTTCGTAGGGGGCCTACCTTGGCTGGTCGTCCATCTTTACTTTGGCACGCCCCCCCCCCCCCACCCTTTTGCTTAATCCTGTATCCGTCCCTGATACTTTATTGGAGAAGAACTTCGATCTATCGGAAGTTTTGATGTTATATTGGAGCAATGGTTTTAATATATTTTTATGATGTTTACAATTCTTAAAGGACATAACATCTTTGCACTTTATGTAGGTTAGTGCCGCGATACTATCTTTGGTACATGATGGTTTACTCTTCGGTACACATGCTTCTCGGGGAAATACATGCCATCTTACTGCCCAATTCGGCCAAACTTTTAAATTCAGCCAGATTCTAATCGGGTTAGTAGATAATATAGTGCGTACACTATTGTAATTCAGTTAAATATAATTATTACTTGTGCAGTTGATTTAATATAGATTTTTTTTTAAATCTTAATGTATTCCTTGTACATGTATTTTAATTTGTGTTTTATAAAGATGGTGGGGGGAGGATGTCCTGGGGGAAAACA
>NW_022720961.1:0-911 GCF_011630105.1 Anneissia japonica | reverse complement strand
ATATAAAATTATTTACATTCGTAACGTATATTATTATATGCTTCTTTTCTTTTTTTTTTTTTTTTGCTTCAATTTTAGCAAAAAATAAAACGTTTTCTCTCTCTCTCTCTCTCCCTCTTTTAATGGATTATATAAGCTATTTTAGAGAGTGATTTTAAAAAAGTAAATTTAAAAGAATATTTTATGTTTAAAGAAGTCCAAATTTTAATGTTTTTTATATTAAATTATAAACAATTGGGATTGAATTCAGTAAAATTGAATCACAATAGTATGTTAACAAATGCATTAGATAATACTAATGTTTTGTCTGAAATGAATATATGATAAGATGTTATGTAATTATTGCTATTACTGTTTTTTTTTCTATTACTGAACTCAGTGATGAATGCGACATATTATGTACTATTCCACTATGTGGTGCAGATTTAACAAAGGCACAATTCATTAATGATCTGCTATAGTAATTCATTACGGTTAGTGTTAATGAAATGAAATCCTCAAAAAAAATAGGCCTAAATGGATGAATATGTCCTATTATTGTTGTTGTTGTTGTTGATGTTGTTATCATCATCATCATCATCATCATCATCATCATCATCATCATCATCAATATTACAATTATTATTATTATTAGTTATTAATACTATTATTATTAATTTTGTTGTTGTTACAGAATTATTATTATTAATATTATTATTATTAATAATATTATTATTATTATTATCATCAAGATCATCATCATCATCATCATCAATCTCATCTTCATCATCATCATTATTATTAATATTTTTATTATTATTATTGTTATTGTTAATAATATTAGCTCATATTATTATTGTTGTTGTAGTTTTTGTTGTCATTGTTACAGCATTATCATTAAATAATTACTATCATTAATTTATTATTATTAC
>NW_022720960.1:536-697 GCF_011630105.1 Anneissia japonica | reverse complement strand
AAAATAACAAACAGTTATATACCACTGCATCCGGTCCAAAAAAAAAAAAAAAAAAATCCGCTCGAATTCGCTCGAATTGGTCTTCGCTCGAAGTGGCATCCGCTCGAATTGACTGGTTCCTTGGCTGGGACATGAAAGGTTGTTGTTTGTTGTTATTTCGC
>NW_022720960.1:0-525 GCF_011630105.1 Anneissia japonica | reverse complement strand
TACATTCAATCCCGTAACATGATTGGTCTATTTTTATCTAATTTGCATAATGATTTTTATAACATTTTTGTCTATTTAAAAAAAAGTGTGTAAGTTATGAAGATAGTAACAACATAAATCGATTATAAATTTAATTATATATTTTTAAACAAAAAAATAAACCCTCTTGGCCCACGGCTCATTTTTTTGACACCATGACCATGCGTATTATTAACCTGTAGTGTATATATACGAAGAATTTGTTCTAGTAAGTTGACTAACAGGTACTTGGTGTGGTACTAGGTTTATTGCATTTATGGCTTAGGGGCCGTGGTTTACCTCCCTCCGTTTAGTCGTGCTGGATCAGGGGTAGTAAACTCAGCGATCGTGGGTTCGATTCCCACACGGGGCAATTTTTTTTTTTTGTTATTTATTTTTTTTTAAGGTCGTGGGTTCGATTCCCACACGAGCCAGGTTTAAATTTTTTTTTTTAAAGGCAGTTTAGTTGATGGTGGATAATGATAGCAAACCTGTAGGTTGTGGGTT
>NW_022720959.1:0-722 GCF_011630105.1 Anneissia japonica | reverse complement strand
CCATGGGGGTTTTCCGGGGGGTAATTTTCTGGACACGGGTGAGAGCAATTTGCAGAAAGTTTTCCTAAAACTTCACATTTTATTTCTACCATACTTCTATTAATAAAACTGTCCTAAAACTTCACATTTTATTTCTACCATACTTCTATTAATAAAACTGTTTCTACAGTGGTCCATTGTGTAAATTTAGCATGTTGCACCCCATTATTCTACTGTCATCATATTCGTATATATAGGACTGGTGACTGTCCTTGTAGAATGCAATATGCGAGGGTTATATAATCCTAATCTGGCTTACGCCGTCCTGTATATTATGTATACAACAAGATCAGGGTTGCCATTTGGCCTTTTTGACGGCCAGATTCCTCAAATCTGGCCGTATAAAAATTTGCCTGGCCGTAACGTTTGAAAAGTCACAGCCAAACTATATTTGGCCGAATTTGGCCGAATTTTTGAATTTACATTTTTTTTTTCAATACAGGCCTAATATAACAGACTTGTTTTGGATGTGTTGTTTTTGTTAACTTAAATTCTATATTTGATTCTAATCACAGTGGCGGATCCAGGGGGTTAGGGAGGGGGGTTCGTCCCCCCCCCCTCTGTGAAGAAACGTAACAAAACACTATGGGTCCTGGCTTACAAAATTCATGCTAACTAGACGCGGATCCAGACCTTCGCCAACTTCGCCCAAGCGAAGGTCAGGGTGAGAATTCAAAATAAAA
>NW_022720958.1:0-546 GCF_011630105.1 Anneissia japonica | reverse complement strand
TATATGACAAGATAGCCGTTAACACTGTTAAATTATATATAAATCATCAAAGAAAGGTAAATACAGTGTTCGAATAAAGGACATAATAATACATCGTGTAGCACAGCTCTCAACGAATGTAGTCCTGTAAATAAATAAAGAAATTGTGTAATAAAATGCCTCTGGCGGGACTCGAACCTGCGACCTCTCGCTGTCAAGACGAGCGTCATGACCATGAGACCACGGAGGCTTTATGGTTGAACAGTTTCAATACCACCAGATACACTCCATTACACAATAAGTACGGCTAGAAACAAATAGTTGCGTATAATATATATCAAGATAGCCGTTAACACTGTCAAATTATATATAAATCATCAAAGAAAGGTAAATACAGTGTTCGAAAAGGACATAATAATACATCGTGTAGCATAGCTCTCAACGAATTTAGTCCTGTAAATAAATGAATAAATTTTATTATAAAATTATAATAATTTTTAAATAAAATTATGTCCCTATAATACGTCAATTGTGTATGATTTTTATCGTATCCATGTCTATATTTAC
>NW_022720957.1:0-972 GCF_011630105.1 Anneissia japonica | reverse complement strand
CCAACATACACTTTCATCCATGCTAACATTATATATTGTGGCTGCCCCTTGAGGGGAAGGGAAAGTGGCTCTAGGTTGCCAGTATCTATTTCCGGACATTCATAGGCGCCAAACAAGTTGTTTACCAACCATGGTGGGGCTATAGAGTTGATATGATAATTGTGACCCAAGACCACAACAGGGCTGTAAACTCGCATCACCAGGTTTCGAAAAAAAAAGGGGCCAAAATAGACAGTATAACATGAAATTTGAGCAAAATGTGATTATATCATAAATATAAAGTATTAAATTTAATCTTACAATTTTTGAAGTTTGGGTTCAATATTTCAACTCTAAACCTTAAAATTTAGTAATTTTATGAAAGGCCATTCTACGAGAAACGTATATAAATTCACCAACTTGCAAACCGCCATACTTCGCTTCCAAACAACTTATTCACCTACACAAAATTCAGGCCCTAAAGTATGTTGCGAAAGTATTTGTAGTGCATCGTCCCCTGGTACAAAGCTTAGGCCTACGTAAATGTATACCTAAATGAAGGAAAGGTCCTTGAATTTATTTAAAGAATACTAAACTGTTTCATGAGCTGTTGGAAAAGATTTGGAAAGCCCTCTGGCAGTACATGTTAAGAAACTAGTTGTGGTTATTGAAATTTTTAGAAAAAATATTGACGCCATCTGCACTATTTTCAGAGATGTGAAACTAAAACGTATTGATAAAGTATATTTACACAACGACATTCAAATCATGTAGAAAATAGTTAAACAGATTTAAAGAACCAAACAATAACGTGTGTGTCGACAATAGAATTGCTTTAGAAATATATCTTCTAGAGCATAATATGCTACCATATTATGGTGGACTATCTTTAATACTAAATGAAGAAAATAACCTTGAAGTAATTCAAAAGATACGAAGCGGTTCAAGTCTTGTTTTATATTATATATATATATAATATATTATAATATATAA
>NW_022720956.1:0-582 GCF_011630105.1 Anneissia japonica | reverse complement strand
TAGAGGAAATTGGCCTACCGTAACAAGAAATGCGCGAAAAGAATTTGAGAATTTTAGGCACTTTCCACGGGCGGATTTAGTGGGGGAGAGGCGGCCCGGCCCCGGTCCCCTTTTGGGAGGTAAAAAATGAAAAAAGAAAGAAAAAAAGAAGGAAAAAGAAAAAAATGATATCCCAGAACGCCTCAAATGTTATTTTCGGGCGTCTAGAACACAATAATTTCGCGGGGGCATGCCCCCGGACCCCCTAGGACATTGTTGTCTCGATCGGCCCAAATTTCGGCCCCCTTTCGGCCCCCCACCCTTTTGAACATCTCTGGATCCGCCCCTGCTTTCAGAGGATCCATTTGTCAAGGGGTGGAGAAAAATTTTCCAAAGATAGATATTTTCCCCTTGTCCCACTGTGTTTTTAATTTTAATTTCGTTGGAATTGATCAAAACTCCCTAAAATGTGCAATTTTTAGAGGAAATTGGGCCATGTTAACAAGAAATGCGCGCGAAATTTGAGGTTTTTAGGCACCTTCAGGGGATGAAATGGCATTTATAAAGGGGTGGGGAAGATTTTTCGAAGATAAATATTTTCCC
>NW_022720955.1:0-703 GCF_011630105.1 Anneissia japonica | reverse complement strand
ATTATAAAGTAATGTTATATAGTGCAGTTATAGTAATAATATATCACTGCATTATTCATATGGTGCCAGTAATAATAGTAATAGTATTAATGATAACAATGTTATATTTCATTATTAATTTATTATTTATTACACTTTGTGTCAGTTAAAAAAAGCTTAAAAAGTGAATTTATAATTAATTTATTATTAAAATTGATGTCATCAGCAGCCGTAAGAAATGAAATTGAATTATGGTATTGAAAAGCAATTAGGAAAAGATGGCAAAATTTAATTATTGATTGAAAAAAATATATATATGAAAATTAAGGCAAGTAGAATTTTTTTTATTAAAAAGGTTAATTGCTGATGGAATAATAGAGTATTTTAACCTATTAGTTTTGACTAATGGATGATGTAATCTACCAGAATTGACACCCATAATCTTATTCGCTTTTCTATTTACACAATCTAGTCTATTTTTGTTCTTGTTGGTGATTCCATTGAACCAGACAATAGTATTATTACAACAGAAAGTAAAACAGATTTAATAACAGGATCGTACAATAATTTCATAGTTTTAGTATCCACATTAAAACTTCTCATTCTCCTAAAAAAATAAAGCCTCCTATTACATTTAACAACTGCTTCTGTATTACTACTCCGAGAACAACTTGCAATTTTTTTCGCAGTTGTTTTCAAATGTACTGAGTATTCGGTACATTTC
>NW_022720954.1:0-970 GCF_011630105.1 Anneissia japonica | reverse complement strand
GTGTGTTTGTGCTAGTACGTTGTGTGTTTGTAATTGTATTTTTGGCGGCGTTTGCCTTCCATACACAAGCTTTAACCGTAACAAATGCGCGCGAAGCGCGCGAAATATTTTTTAGTTTTTAATTCTAATTTCGGCCACACTCGTTTTTTAAAAACTGAATATAAGCATTTTCCTTATAGCTATATTTATTACAAACATATTCTTTCAACATCATTAGGCCTACAGATTGAGGCCTTTCTTATTAGGTAAAACGATCTATCTTAATTTTCTTTCTTGAGTTTGGGACTATGTGTTATAACTTAGAAGGCAAAGGAGAGCAAGCACAAGCTTTAACATTAAGAAATGCGCACGAAGCGCGCGAAAATTTTTTTTGTTCTAAATTCTAATTTCGTCGGAATTGATCAAAACTCCCTAAAATGTGACTCGGTCGGGTACTGGAAAATGTTCTCTTTCCCATCCTTCTCCTCCTTCTTCCCTCCTTTTTTTGCATTTCCGATCATACAAAAATCTCCATACACTATATATTTTTGGTCAAAAAGTTGGGGGTGGGGGGGCGGCCCCCCGGCCCTCCCCCGCTTCCGCCGGCCATGCCATTCCTTTACCACAATACCCGTTTCAGCAATAGCTCTGACGGGTTGAGGAACCTCACTTTGCACTGACCCTTACTGACAATCAAACTCAATATCAAAAGAGAGAGCCGAAATGTTAATAGTTTTCCAGCAAGTTGTCAATAAATCACATAGGCATACCTATGGTATAGTATAGTATAGCTGACCTTGCATAGGCAATAAATTACAAAAGCTATGATTATTTGTAATCCAATTAAAGAGCAATTACAAGAGAAAGGCCTAATGTCCCAGAAGATGGTTGGAAATCAGGAAAATTTTTTAAGGGTAGAAACACCTCATGTTTAAAAAATAAGTGGCGGCCGCCAGATAATTATGTGGCGGCCGCCAGATAATTATATCTG
>NW_022720953.1:0-1358 GCF_011630105.1 Anneissia japonica | reverse complement strand
TCAGTACGATAGCACGTCAGGTAGGGCAAACCTTTACTCCTATGATCAGTTATGGTAGTAAATTTGGATTTAAGGAGTTTGGTAAAGATGAACTTTTTTCGTCTTTTGTGGGTATCTCACACCTTTATTTCTATTTATTTCTGTAAATATTGTATTAATTCAGCTTTTGCTTTGACCGCAATATGTTTTGAATAAACCTTGAATAAATGAATAAATACATTTTTCAAATTGTGATCAAAAGTGCTTGACAATAAAAATGTGGCATGCTATTCAAAATATTGCAGTAGCACGGTTGGAGGTTTAACACCATATACCAGATAACATCTGCGGTCTTGAGGGACAAAAATTCATTTAAAAAAATTATGAGACTAAGAGTACAAAATTATTGTCACAGGCCTTGCTGTACAGCTCTTCTTATCAAACTATGTGTCAAAACCTAAATTTAGGTCGCCAAAACATTTCTGTGAGTCGCGAGACTGCTTATGAATTAAAAAAAAAAAAAAGAGTCAGACTTTGGTATAGTGCATTTCAAAACAATGGAAAATACTTATACATAGTGGTCCTTTTATATTTATATTTATAAATCTTTTATAACATAATTATATAAAAATCAGATTTTTCTTAACAACTGAAAATTTGCCGGGAATGGGGCTTTAAAAACCGTCCTACATGTCGCATGCCTACAATCAACTTTTTAATTTTAGGCAATGCTTAAGCTAAGCAATATTGATAAATCTGACTTAAGCAAAAAAAATGGACAAATTTCTAGTTTGATAAATCCGAACCCGGGGCTGTACAGTACACATGCCTATTTATACATACTATCCCATGATTCAATCTGAACACATCAGACCTCACAGCACACAGCAATAGCTGTAATCATTAACTTGTACTTAGTAGTAATTAGACAGGCAATTACCTGTAATGGTGATTTGATCTGAATCCTCAGTTGTTTGTTAATTGATTTAGATCCTCAATTGGATGTGGAAAATTAAACATCAATATTTCCCTGCTGTAAGAAAACAAACACTTCATATTCGATAGTTTTAAGTATCTATTTCTGAAATTATTGATGTTTTTGTTTTGGTTGTGAATGTTAGTTCATTGTTTTGATAATATAATAATGTTGTTAATATTATTAATTTTTTTTATATTAGGCCTATGTATTATATGTGTGTTTTATGATAAGCTTGAATTTTACATGTTAAATTATTATTTTGTATTATTTTCTTTCTTTATTTTTTTGATTTAATTTTGATCTATTTCTTATTTAAAATTTCCTTAACATCCAACTGCAAGTACTCTTTCACTGGATGGAATGATGCAAGTACTCTTTCACTAGGATGGAATGATGCAAG
>NW_022720952.1:0-554 GCF_011630105.1 Anneissia japonica | reverse complement strand
TTATAAGATTTCAATAATATACCTATAGGATTCTTATAAGATTCTAATAATCAACCAATAGGATTTCTGTAAGATTTTATTAATACATCTATAGGATTCCTATAAGATTTTAATAATAAAACTTTAGGATTCCTATAAGTGTCTAATAATATACCATATAGGATTCCTATAAGATATTAATGATATACCAATAGGATTCTTATAAGATTCTAATAATAAACCTATAGGGTTCCAATAAGATTCTAATGATATACCAATAGGATTCCTATAAAGATTCTAATGATATACATACCAATAGAATTCCTATAAGATTCTAATAATATACCTATAGGATTTCTATAAGATTCTAATGATACACTAATAGAGTTCTATAAGATTCTAATAATATACCTATAGGATTCCTATACGATTCTAATAATAAACCTGTAGTATTCCTATAAGATTTTAATAATAAACATATAAGATTACTTTCTTTATTTGGTACTAAACACAGTCCGTGCCATGGTGCTATGCTCTAGAAAATTACTTTTGAAGATATATTTCTAAAGCAATTC
>NW_022720951.1:0-534 GCF_011630105.1 Anneissia japonica | reverse complement strand
AAGCCTTCAAATGATTTGGTTCATGTTAATCTAAAAACAAATCTACAGTTTTACTTAAGATAGTATTAACGATATGATTACTTTCAGCTACCTGCACAAAACATCTCTCACTTAATTGTTTACTATTCTCAAAGTCCAACAAACTTAGCTTGGTTTTTGTGTGAGTAACCTACTCACCGATCAATCGACCGATTCGATAATATATCTATGGGTGAAAAAATTGAATGAACGAAGAAATTAATGATTTAGTTATTGAATGATGAATGAATGGAAAAGCCTAATTGAACGAATTATTTACTAATAATACTAAAAATATTTGCGGCTAGCTGATTAGTGTGTGAAAGCGAAAGCCAATTTAATTATCGAATAGTCCTCTGTATGCTAAGCCAATAAAACAATAAAATGGTCAATTCATCAGTATCATCAATATTAAGTACGGTAGTTTATTAGCTATCAATTAAAAATAAGGAAAAAAAACATTTACCTTGACAGTAATTCACATAGGACTATTCCTAATTGCAACCAATGACTTAT
>NW_022720950.1:1613-2248 GCF_011630105.1 Anneissia japonica | reverse complement strand
TGCTTGTCACAAAAACAAGATAAGCTACGTAATTGATCACCTATTAATTTGGAACTTAAGTTAACAATTTTTTGTAATGGATTTCAATAAAGTATTTCATGTTAGAATGTTGGTACTTAACGTAGCCCAATTCTTTTTCCAATAGTATTAAGAATTTTGAAACAAAACCTTTATTAGATTGAGTACTGTATGTGAAATTAGAACAGGTCTATATTCTTGGTTCAAAGCAAGTTTGTGTGCTGGAAATCATCAATGAATTTGAATACAAGCAGAGGTAGCTCCAGCAGGTAGGCCAGCTAAAGGTGGCATTACCTATTTTTTTTTTCACAGTCCATGGTGGGGTGAGCCTGATGTGGGCATGGCTCATTTATCAGGGAACCATGGACCACCTGTAGGCAGAAGTGCTGGCGCCGCCTCTGAAAACACGGTACAAAGGGAACATGACTGGTGATTTTTAAGATCTAGAAAAAATAACAATGAATCTAGATGTAAAGTCTTTCCCAGTTATTTGGCGTTTCTAGTGATAATGATCAGCAGTTGGATGGCGATTAATTATTACTTGAATTGACAACTTTAAATTATTAACATTAATTTATACTGTAATTGTAGTGGAAAGAATTTGAAGTTCATGCACA
>NW_022720950.1:0-1562 GCF_011630105.1 Anneissia japonica | reverse complement strand
GAAACACAAATATTTTACGGTAATGAATTTAAATAAATGGCGGCACAGTACAGGGATGGTGCCAGGATTTTTCCGACAAGGGTCTGAGGTCGCCGAGGGGAGGCCAATGTCCTCAATGAGAGAAAAGTGGTCGTGGTCGTGGTCGTGGTCGGGCATCACTCGAAATATTCCACAAGTGGTCCAGGGGGAGGGGGAGAAGCACCGAAAATTTTGACAATTTAGGAGTTTCAAAGCCTTTTATCGATTTTAGAATCTACTGTAGAAAATACGTAATTATTTTTTCTCCCCAACAATTTGTGGTTTTTTTTCACCCCAACAGGTGGGGGAAAACATCTCTCCACAGTCCCAGGGCTTCCCCCTCCCCCCTCCCAACACATTGTGACCACTCCTGGCACAGTATGAATGCCTAGCGTGTTTGTGGTGTCCTTTTTCACACTCATAATGTTAATATTATATTTATGTTTGTATGTATGTTTGGGTTTGTGTGAAATAAATATTTTTAGACTTCAGACTATTCGGACTTTAATACAGCTGTGCAAATAAACCTATGGTTAATCTTTATTGTGCTGGATAATGTAGCAGTGGGAGAGCTAACCACTTACTTGTTGATTTTGTAATCTCTTAATTACTTAGTTAAAGTCCATAGGTATTCTTAAATAATTTGAGTGACCCCCAGTATGCCACCATTGCAGTTTACACAATACTGTTTAATAAAGTTGGATTTAATCTCCACATAATGTGCTATTGTACTCTCCTGGTACAGAAGGCTAATTACCTAATTGCAAGTGTGTGCAAACTAAAACATTGATTTTTTTATTGTTGATCTTTGTGAATGTGTTATATTGTTGATAATTTTTAATCAGTAAATCCCATTCTTATATTTTACTACACATTCTACATGTATGAATTATGGATGTTGTACATACCACTAAGACCAGATCAATAGAATGTGACTTGAGTTATTTATTAAATAGTTTTTTTATGTATCACTAGTGTGTGACAGTTTCCTTACCTTGATTTATTTACTTATCTATTATGTTGTGGGTTATCCATTCATCAAAGGGAGTTGTATTGGACCCCAATGTTCTGTACAAACCACATTTTCAGTGCTTTGATAACTTTTGGAGAAGCACGGTTTTATTTTATTATTGTTATTATTATTTTGATGCATAGAGTGTTGAGTGGTTTTGATTATGTGAAAATCCAACAAGATTCTGGAGTGCATTTTAGTTCTATATGCAAGTTTACTGTGCTGAAAAATGGATGTGTTTATATTGCATTTTTTTTTTTTTTTTTTTTTTTTTTTTTGTAGAAAATGTTTTAAATGTATGTTAAATGTTTGAAGTCTTTGATTTTTTTTTTTGCAGGAGGAATTCTTGGCAACAGATAATTTATTTATTGAATATTTCAATGCATTTCTAAGGTTGCCGGTATGTATCTACAATTGGTATTTTTTCTTTATTTTAATACTTCAGCAATTCTTCAAAATAGTTTTTTAATTTCTTGGTATTGAAAACCCACTTTGAAAACCTTGTCTATTAGGGAGCCATAAAGGTGTAGGA
>NW_022720949.1:0-633 GCF_011630105.1 Anneissia japonica | reverse complement strand
TTAAAATGAAAATGTCAGGCAACCACACACTTTGAAAATTGTCAATAGTGATAAATAACATTATCGAAGGGGATACAGTATTTCATCTGTACCTGCAATAAACAACAATTAAAGCATAGTAAAAAAAAAAAAACTAGTACAATAAAATATGTTTTTTAAAAAGGCAACTGTTTAAATATATAACAAAATCAGACATATCTTTTTTGTTTCATTGATATATTTCAAGTTAATATAAGAAATCCTTTCTTCTGTCTAAATAGAAGGTTTTTGCTTTGACTTTGATGATGGATGGTGTGGATGGTCTCATACTTATAGTAATAACCAATGGAGGCGTTCTGTTCAAAGAATTGATGGCGCCGATCGAGGGAATCGTTACTCTTTGGGATCAGGTTTAAGTGGCAACTTATTATTACTTCCTTCTCAGTTGTGCACTCTTAAAACAGTATATTACGGTTTAAACCGTCATGCGTGCATGTACGATGAGAATGATTATGTTACCAATATCAATGCTGGTACTGGTACCGGTACTGCGAATACTGGTCTCACTGGTACCGGTTCCTATGGAATGAAATCTAGTTTCTCAATCTAATTGAAAAATATTTCAATGTTCTACTCTGGCAACATTACTATCTT
>NW_022720948.1:0-1094 GCF_011630105.1 Anneissia japonica | reverse complement strand
ATCTGAATTCGGTTTTTTTGTTTTGTTACACTGAAGATGTCGTATTGAATACGAAGAAACATGCCTGGTTCTATTAAATGTATTTTTGTTGCTCTTAAATTCGTCTTTATACTACTTTCTGTTCGGAAGTTTGGCTGTATTGTACATGAATTTACACAGACCAGTACGGTGGCAAAGCAAGACCTCAGGCTGTTTGAGAAACTCAGCAAGAAGTTGAAAAAAGCAGACGCAGATAAATTTTCTCAAAAATTGTAGAATTTTCGGCGTTTTCCCTAAATAGTGCGGAAATCCTTTGGATTCTCCGCCTAAAAACCCACAAAAAAGGTCTTAATAAGGACATGGGCTTTGCCAGTGAATATACATTCATCAAAGATATTAATTAAGTAAGCCTATACTTTGTTTACTCCAGCCCTATTTCATTTCCTGTATATTTATTTTGACTATGCTACAGACTTCACTATATATTTATTTTATATCATATTTTATATTTCTGTTCCATATTTTTATCCATATAATGCTTTATTTTACATATTTATAATTTTCCATTTCCTGCTTATATCCTATTTCTCTATTTGTTTAGATCAGCATATCGTGGGAACAGCCATTATCTGCTTTCTCATTCCTTATTGTTTATCTATACTCAGCATTAAGACATTGTCTTTGCTAGTAAGCTTTCTTACTTTAGATAACAACTCAGCTCTCTAGTTAATTCTTATTTACTATTTTTGTTTATTTCGCATTAAGTTTTAGCACCGCCCATGCTTTGTTGATAGGCCAATTAAATTTCAGGCAACTTGTAGCTAAGTATCTCTAATGTATAACACTCACGTTGATGAAGTCCACAGGAGTGGACGAAATATTCGTGTTTGATCAATTATGTTCCAAAAATACATCAACTTGACTTTTGTTTTCATTGTCATCACTTTCACTAATAATATATATATATATTCCTTCCAGTGGATGCTTAGTTTATTTTGTCATTCTGATCGGATTTTCTCTACTGTTCCGTTTTAATTACCTATTACTACCCACCTATTTGTTTCTAGCCGTTACTATTGTGTAATAGAGTGTATCTGATGGTATTTGAATCTGTT
>NW_022720947.1:0-2458 GCF_011630105.1 Anneissia japonica | reverse complement strand
GAAAGCTCTTTTTCCAAAAGACCCCAGTCTGTGTATATAGAGGAGTTGTTGATTGGAAGAACGTAGAGTCCAGGATGAAGTTGAAGTATTCTCCGATATGTTAAGTCAGGTCCTTGGAATGTGGGTGTGGGTGGTTGATTAACCATTTGCCTTTCATCAAAAACCAAATCACATGGATCAAAGATCAAAGGCATTTGCCTGCTTGAAATACTGTAGAGTAAAAACTGTGTAGAACTGTCTCAGACATATAGGAAAAACAGTAGCTCATTTACTAGGTATCATTTTTTTTAATTTAATTTTTTCATAGTAACAAATATCTTCACATTTTGCATTTCTGCAGACATACAACATTTGTGATAAGCGTTGCTCGTCTTTGTGCATTCATAAGTAATATTCCTGTCTCTGGCCAAGATTTGGAACATACCAACGTGATTAGCATTATCCGATCAGTACAAGTACCAGAATTCATTCCAAAGTCAAAGGTTAGTCTATTTTAATAGATAGGATATTGTATTTCTTTATATACAATAACCATCTCAATCTTATGTCATTTCTAGACAATTTTTACTTGTCTCTCACTGCAGCCCATGTGTAAAAAAATATCTAGAATCATTTGTATCATATTCAATTCATCTCCACAATAACTAGGTCACATGGGCATTTGTAATTACTGTAAATATAGGTAGTATGGCAGATAGCTTTCATTTCAACAGCTGTCAAACACAATATTGTAGGTATCAATTCAAATGGTATATGTTATCACAATTTAGGATTCAAAATTTTAATTGATTATTGATCATCTTTTGGAATAATCTTGGTTATTGATATGTTAGGATTGGGTAGAATTTTTTTGGTGTGAATCACACAATGGATAATCCAACAAGTCTGAAGACTTGTTTCCAGTGGGGGGTCCTCCCGATGGTGAATTTGGCAGTACATCGGGAGACAATCTTTTGTACTCTTTTCTGAAGAGTGTACTGCATTCTTCAACAAACACAGGGGCCATATTGTACATGGGACCAACAGCTTAAAAGTCTCATCCGAAAGATGGTGCGCTGTCCTTAACTTATATTTCAGCCCTCCAGCTGAAATGCAAGAAGAGCAATGGATGGGATTGAATCGAGGGGAAAAAGGATCTCCGCGCTTCACATGTATTTTGAATACAAACACAAAGTAAGCAATTAAATATTGATACAGTAGTTTTTTTAAACTGTAATTTTAAATCTTGAACCTATTAAAAGTCTGTTCATTTACCACATGAACTGACTGTTGATTTTGTTTTCAGACAATAGTTACAGACGAATCAGCAAAGAAGGAGGAGATGGATGCATCGATGGAAGGTAGCGATTGTGAAGAAGAAATGGAAAAATGCAAGAAATATTTGGCATCCTTGATTGCAAACAAGCGAGCTCAAGAAGGTAACAAAACAAATGATTTATGATTTTTTTGATAAATGTGCTGCAATGGACCGAATTAGTCACCAAAGATGACACCAAAGATGACGTCATCACGATTTCGCTGATTGTGTATTAAAGTTGTAAATATGCCCAAAGAGCTATGCTGATGCATTGAGCGGAGTCGACAGTGGTGTATGTTAAATCGTCTAAAATGTAATGAAGTTAGTGTAGAATATACTTTTTATAACAGCGTATACATTTTGAATGATTCATAGATTCATGAGTTTAAGGTTGATTTGATTTAAATTTCCATTCAGACTAAAAATATGAAGAGTTTTGAGAGGCTTCTAGGGGCCTAGGCCAATCGCTTGTGCGACTCAACACATCCAGTGCTGACTAAGAGATCGTTGCTGATTTAGCGGTACACATTCAGCTTCAATACTGTCACCAAGTCATTTTGTTGCAATCTCTGTATGACATATTTAAACTATTGGACAAATTTAAAATTGTTGAATTGTAGTGTAAGATGTTTCAAATTTAACGAGTCAAAATTTTGATGTTTATTAAAGGAATATTTAAGTTAGTTTATGATGTTTTAAAAACTGTCAAAGTTTTATTCAACCGTGGTTTGTTTTGATGTCATACTCACTACAGCAGCTTTGTTTTCTTGACTATTTCGGTCTATTAATCCCCTTTCACACAGCTGAACTAAAACACTAAATTAGTGGGTCATTTCAAGACCTGTGTCTGTGTGAAAATGGACCAAAGAAAGTAACCCAAGTTTTTTGGCAGTGATGCCATTCTAATGACCGATTGTGATTTCATTGACATGAATATTATGTTTTGATTTTAGAATGTCTGGCTATGTCTGAAGTTGAATTTGAAAAAGACGATGACAGCAATGGCCACATTGACTTTATCACCAGTGCATCCAACCTGCGAGCCAATATGTACAGTATTGAGAATGCAGACAGATTAAAGACCAAGAAAATAGCAGGCAGAATTGTCCCGGCAATAGCAACCACGACAGCTGCCGTTTCTGGCTTGGTAAGTCAAATAGT
>NW_022720946.1:0-531 GCF_011630105.1 Anneissia japonica | reverse complement strand
ACGGGCATGGCTAGGAACACGTGCCAGGTGAGTAGACATTTGTACAGGCCAGTCAGTTCGTCTTTAGAGTCACGCCATTCAGTCCGTCGACGTAATCGCAAACGCTCTCGGCGGGCACTTCGCACGCTTCCATCCATGTTCGGAAGGCGGTCTCGTGTCTCGTCGTCGATGCGTCCCTCACCACCGATGTCGGATCGACCACCAAACGGAAGAACCAGGCCATCGCGGCCCGTCTCTGATCGCGCCTGTCCGGATTGGCCAACATCGACTCCAGCAGATTTCGGGACCACCTTTCCAGATCCCTGTGGTCGAACGTCTCTCGTTCCTCGTTCGCCAGCTCTCGTTCCCTGTACGCCAACTGCCGTCTGCGTTTTCCGAACGAGACGAGCTTCGCGACGTGCGCTATGCAACCGAGACTAACGGTCTTTGGAAGGGAGGCGTATCGGACGCACGCTTCTGCGTACCTGATCTCCTTTTCGATCTCCACCCTCAGCTTGTCGGCGGCCGATCTCGCACGCCTGTCGACGCGCC
>NW_022720945.1:0-861 GCF_011630105.1 Anneissia japonica | reverse complement strand
ACCAGATGCATTGTGCTGTTACTGTAGGCTCGCAAATTTTAAAGACCAGCCTCTTTTTAAAAATGGTGGCATATATACAAAGATCATTTGTTAGAGGAGTCATTATAGAAAAGTCCAACTTCTGGTAGCAAAATTTAATAGAATATCTCTTTCACCTGAAGTTAAAACACCACACAGTTGTTTCATTACTAGTACAGTATGATCACTTCTATCTGTGTTAAAATATGACTATAATTTTATTCTTAAATAAATGAATAGATTGTATTTACACTTGCATTATTTTGAATTATTTTATATAGAGTACTGTAGTCGGATTTAGGAAAAAATGCCAGTAGGAAGAAATACCATTTATAAAAGAATAATTCATTTCATAACTGCTGTTTACGGTGCTCTCATTTAGAAGTGTACCAATTTGTGTATGCTATGTACTTTCATACGTATGTCATACTTCCAAAAAAGCTCATCATTGTAAAAAAAAAGTAAAAAATAATAATAGGTTTCCTACTGTAATCTTAAATCATAATTGAAGATCAGTCAAACAGTTGTATACATATATATTATTCGAATAAATGACCTTTGGATAAACACTTTCCTCGAGTGAACGCCTCGCTCGAGGTGTTGTTTGAGCGTATACCGTATCTATTTTACACCTAAAAATACCGCTTCCCTCGAAGAAACGCCCTCTCAAAAACCTTCTCAACAATATACGCTCCGGTGCGTTTATTCATATAAATACGGTACAATATCAAACCAAGATCAAACGCAATGGACAATGAAACACAATGCAGTGGGCAGCGGTGGAATTTTTTTATTAACACTTCGTTACGTTTTCACAATTAATCATCTACTTTCTCGTAGTTT
>NW_022720944.1:0-734 GCF_011630105.1 Anneissia japonica | reverse complement strand
AGTTCGATACCGCCCATGCTAGCGTTTATTTGTTGGCTTGGTCCATTTTTCACAATTTTTAGATAATTATCTCTGATGATATCACTTGATGTAGCCCGCATGTGTGGACGAAATATTCGTGTTATAATAAAATTAAGTGCCAAAAAATACGTCATATACATCAGATATTATAACATAGGCCTACTTATTAAATCATTTTTTTTTACATCCAACTTATATTTCGTGTGTTACGAAGGAGACCCAAGGACATGGGTAGAAATATTTATTCAGAATAAAGTTTGTGTTTTAAGTTTTCATTTGTTGCCATCTCATCGTCTTTTTAATGAGTTAGACATAGAAGAAGTAAAATATTATTCCATTATCTCAACTCTGAATGTGTAAATTCGAACTACTACTAATAATATATACAAATTGTATGTGTATGATATATAATATGTGTATTTGTGTGTATATATATTTAAGTAAAAAATTAAAGTAAGCAAAACAAGTTATGGCCTTGATTTTACGTGAATGAGGTTGTATATTTGTTTTTCGTATGATTTTCTTACAAATTATGTGATTCAATTTTACACAAAAATATCTGCATTTAGTAGGCCTATACTGTCAGTTAAAAAATCAAAATCTTGTATAATGTATTTAGGGTTGAAAACCTGACATACAGTTATATCATTATTGTAAGCCTATCAATATTATTGTTATCAATTGTATTATTACTAATCCTAGATCGTTACTAA
>NW_022720943.1:0-2301 GCF_011630105.1 Anneissia japonica | reverse complement strand
CACTGCTAAGGAAGCTAGACTAACAACAAAATGACACACTTACTTATTTGTAATTGAGAACCAATCAGGTCGAGGTACAGGCCATTGTACATGGCTATTGGTAGCTTGGTCAATTCCAATTAAAGTGTGATAGTTGCTGAAACTCTCAGGAATGTATAGATAGCCAGTAACTGGTCCAACCTTGGGTGAAAAAAATTAAACTTATTTATTTAACTTCCAGGTATTGATACAACAAAAACAATGCAATGAAAATACAATACCCTGAGGATTGCCGTAAGTACACAAACTATCAAAGCAGCTCTCAATATTGCATACTTTATATTAAAGCTAAACATAACAACTACCTCAAGGTTCGATATTATTCAATAATTAAAATCAATTTTAACAAGTAGTTTAATATATTATTCAGATAAACAAGTGGCAAGAATTAGTAAAGATATCCTTAAAAAAAACTTGACTCTTTGTTTGTTTGTTTGTTTGTTTGTTTAATTTATTTCTCCACACACATGAACATATTAACATACATAACAAAAGCTTAATAGTAAAACCAACTAAGAATAATAGTACATTACAGATTAAGTGTGTGGATGGAGGCCAACATAAGTTTAGAATAAAACTTTAAGCCGTGGCCACCAGTTAAAAATATATAGAAATCCAAAAATATAAACACACACTTTACGTTTGTGATTTGCCAAATTTTCTTACTTTTAAGAAAAATAAACTTAGTTATTTCAGGATTGTTAACTATTTGTTAACAAAATGAAGTTGTAGATTCCTGCTGAAAAAATAAACCTACCTTGAAAATAACTTTCACTGGTACAACCACTGGTAAAAAATCTGAGAATGGAAGGACCAAGGAAACGTCCATCTGTTCCCCATTAAAAGCTATACAAGCTGATGAAGGAGAAAAAAAAAATTCAATCAAAAACTAATCACGATTTTGTTAAAAATAAAATTTTATTTCTAATTAACAGAATACTGTAACTGTCTCTTATACACATCTAGATGTGTATAAGAGACAGGGGGGGGAATGAAGGTGGCATATAAGGGGCTCAATGATCAAGTGAGGTGCGCTTGGTTGCAAAATAGAGTTCGGACATGTGTGAGGTCTGAACATGAAATGAGACGCATCGTTGGTGAAATCATATTGAGATATTCACCAAAATAGGTCAAAGGCATCATTTTTACAAAATTTTGATTTTAATGTTTTTGAATAACTTGATACTTATATTTTATGATTGTGTACTTTTTAAGTGAATTTTCTTACTAAAACAGTGTTCTCTTCGCATATTCTGTAATTCTAGTCCTATTATTTGTACAGCTTAGTTAATCTTTGAGGCCGATTTTCTCAAAATCTGGTTCTCATACACCTAAAATTTAAATGCTCACATCTCTGGATCTATTTATCCTAGGGAAGCCATTCAAACACCAAATTAAAGCTTATAATCTAATGTAAATGCTCAAAATGTAATAAAAACTCATTTTTGGATTTTCTAATGATGAGACTCATTTTGTATTAAGACCTCACATTTTCAATGGGATGACTTGGGGGAGCAGGCTTTTTTTTCGGGGATGTGCGCACCACCACGCACTTCCTTTGATATGCCACTGCATGTGAGACTACTGCTTCTGTTGCTGACACTTACTATTATCAAGGTTAGGGGAGCTGCAGTCCATCCAGTTATATTCATTGCACATAAGGTTAAGTTCAAACTTGTTTAATGTGAAGTTGCAGTGCATAGTGTATGGCACAAACATCATTAAATCCTGTCCTCCTTTGCTTGACCAGTCATGTAGTAGATCTAAAAAACAAAAACAAAAATAGAATAGCAAAAATGTAAAATCATTAATAATAATTATGTCAGAGAATAATAGGAGGCCATGAGTGATAGATTCTGAAATTCTAAATAGAGGGTGTCCAGGGAGGGACTTTCAGAGATGGGGGGTTCACCCACCTCAGTGTCACCGTGGTTGGGGCTGGGGGTAATTTATGATCATGGCAACAGCCTCTAGATGGCTGGAAATGGGAAAAGTAGACCACGGAAAGTAGGTAATTGTAAAGTCGAAACCTGATGCTCGGGGTTTATTGGCTGGAATGCACTTCTCTCTTTCTTTGGTATTTAGGTTGGATTATGTAAGGCTGGAGGGGGAGGGGGGAGGGGAGGGAGTCGCACAACGAATGCAGATAGTGTCTTGCAGGAACAAAAGCAAACTTGCACAAAGTTGATAATTTAAACAATACCTATTGCGCCAATTGTTGCTTCTCTATGGTACACTTGGAATGAAATGGTACTACTATGA
>NW_022720942.1:1596-3586 GCF_011630105.1 Anneissia japonica | reverse complement strand
CATCCCCTTTTTTGAGTTAATATTACTAAAAATAAAAATTACTAAAAATACAAGAGTAAATATTACTCCAGAAAAGGAGTCGTTCTGTACCTTTTTTATTACCTCCACTTTTGGAGTTAAATTTAACTCAATTTTTGGGGTTAAATTGACTCCTTGGAAATAATTTCAATAGACCACAAATCAATAAAGACCACACAAAAATTCTATAAATAATCATTCCTTTATTTCTTTTCACAAAATACATTATTCTTTTATCTTTACACGTATAAACCATGCCTCAATGGCAGATTAGTGAGAGAAATACCCTTCAAAATGAATGAGGTTATAAACTCTTATTTTCCAACTGGAAAGTCACAAACAGTGTAATGACATGTTTGTTGGTTTCCTTCATCTTTTCAAACATCTTGGATTCTAGGAAGATATAGTTCTTTGCTTTATTATGATACTGAATGTTAAAAACATAGAAGGTGCCCAGTAGAAGGGCTAGAGCCAGTGGCCTTCGCAATTCTTCTCAGCGCTCTGAGACTTACTTGTATAGAGCGCTAAATAAAAACTTTCATATTATTATTATTATTATTCTCCCCTCGGCAGCGAAGTAGAGTGGGATGACTTCTTTGAGGTTGTCTGAACCTCAGCCGTGGAAAAATCAACTTCTGGATAATTTCGTCAATGGATTCATTCTTCTAAATGAAAATAAAAATTAATAACAAAAAATTAATAGATAACAGATACAGATTTTAAACTGAAAAAATACACACAAGCAAATCATTTACATGGACCATGTATGGGATATATGGGCATGGCAATAACAAGATTTTTTTTAAAATTATGTAACAACTTTCATTGCAAATGTAAACAAATACCATCTGTCTGAGTATGTTTGTGATGTTTTTGATGTTACTTTTGATACTACACTAAGGGTCAAGTTGATTATGTTGTTAATCCAAGGACTTATAACTGTTAGGAATCTGGCTGGTTTAAGCCGTCTAACTTGAATTAGCCTTATGTGTGGTATTGTTATGCCAAGTTATTTTATAGGCATCAAGCTACTGTAATATGACTACATATTTGTTGTAATTTCCAGTGGCGGATCCAGGAATACGAAATAGAAGGGCCCCGGAAGGGTACTTTCACAGATAGAAAATCTATATTACCTCAGCCCCACTATGGTTGGGGCTGAGGTAAGAAAATTTGTGATGGACGGAAATTGCACTTCCAGACATAAAATTTGAATATAATTATCTTTATATCACTATTTTTGTATGAACAATTTAGCGATGGGGGCGGGGCGGCTGGGTCACATTGATTTCGCCACTAGGTACTTTAGCAGATGGAGGATCTATACCACCATGGTTGGGGCTGAGGTAAGAAAATTTGTGATTATGGCACCTCTAGATGGTGGGAAATTACACTCTCTGTCTTAAAATTTGAACATAATTTTGCTTATATCTACATTTAAAAAAATTGAACAAACATAATTTTGCTTATATCTCCATTAAAAAAAATTGAACAATTTAGCCCCCCCCCCCTTGAATGCGTCACATATTTCCGAACAATGAATGAATTATTTATCATAAGGGTTTATCCTTACAATGGGTTCCCCAACGACAACTTCACTTGTTGTTGGATAAAAATTACCCTTCTATGTAACCCAGAAATGATACTCCAATTGTGGCTTGTCCAGGAAGTCGAAATAGAGGGGACCCAGGGACAATAACAATAATAATAGTAATAATAATAATAATAACATTGTAGCATTCGTAAAATGTTTGTCACTGGTGCTGGGAACAGTCACAAAAGTGGGGGGTGGCAGGCCCCAGAAGAAAAATTGTGTTGGCCAATGGCATCCCCCTCCTGCTTCCGCTGCCGTTGGTACGGCGTGTGAGTCTCTAATAACCTCTGCACCTCCATGATTGGGGCTGAGGTTAGAAAATTTTGTACAATTTATATGTCTAGGTGCTCAGAAATAGCACTCAAGTTCTTAATTTCG
>NW_022720942.1:0-1426 GCF_011630105.1 Anneissia japonica | reverse complement strand
GCACTCTCAGACTGTGACAGACATGTGTTGGCTTGGTGTGGGCCTATTTTTATATGTTTTATGGTCTGACTGCCCGACGAGCTCTGTCCGGTGGGGAGGGGGGACTTGACTTGTCCGGTGGGGGGCTTAAGCCTCACCTGCCACCCTACTGGCACCGCCACTGTTGATGACGTCAGATCACCCAAAGTTTCATAGTGCATGACACAAGGAACAAGCTCAGTGCAAGATGATGATGACTTAATTAAACAAATTAAACATATCAAGAAACCTTAATGGTTTTATTTTAGAAATAAATCTAACAAATTTAAATTTCATTCTCTACAAATTTCCTCCGTAACCAGGGGTGGCGGAAGCATTGATTGGTACGGTGTGAGTCTCCAATAACCTCAGCCCCACCATGTTTGGGGCTGGGGTTAGAAAATTTTGTAAAATTTACACGTCTAGATGCTCGGAAGTAGCACTTAAGTTTTTAAAACGCCAGGATACTGAAAAGAATCACCCTAGTGGAAGGTTTAACTTTTTGTTTAACATACTGTCGTGTCATTTAATCAATTTATTATAATCTCCATGGCATGCCATCACAGTTCTTTTTTACGGCATCTGGTAGACCTATGCTTGTTTGTTCAGGGTTTAACTGAGCGTCTCGTTTAAGAAGTTGATTTTTGTGTTTATACCGAATATTACGTTCGGAATTTAGGAGAGTTTCGAATTTTTGGAATACAATACATGTGTTATTTTAAGTAGTATAATAACCATGTTTTAAATAACGAAATCGCCGAAGAAATATCGTTTTAGCATTCTGTCTTAGCGTGGGAATGATAGTTTCAGCATGTCACGTGCAGGCAATGATCAGAATGTTTGCTTCAAAGCACATGCATGTCCATACGCATGCCCAGAACGATCTATCTGGGATTTTCCACTTGAACTTGACAGTGTCTGTAAATCTGTACTGAACATGTGGTGAAAATAGGGTCGCTTAACTGAGACGATCAGTTAAAATCGCTAAAATATACTTCAGAAGTCGGGAAAGCTCATTTTCCACCATTTAGAAATTAACATTTTCCCGGGAAGAACCCGAACCTCCCTTTTCTCTTTGGGTTCATTGATTCATTATAATAATTTTCAAGAGGGGAAAACCTTCTAGGAATCAAAATTTTCACGGGGGAGAACCCCCTACCCCCCTTTCTTTTTGGAATTTATGAATTCATGGAAAAAAGAATACGCATGCAACTACTCATTTTTGTTATGTATGTATACACACATAAGGCCTATCTACTGTAATAACAATGGGATAAATATACCTGACTGTTTTCAAGAGGGGGAAACCTTGAATTTTGAAGAACTTCAAAGTAATTAAAAGATTTTAAGAACAACATATTACCTAAACATATTTCTTCCTTATTTCCAATACAACAGTCCACTATTC
>NW_022720941.1:0-1665 GCF_011630105.1 Anneissia japonica | reverse complement strand
TCTTACCCATCGTAACGCCTGTAGCAGCTTGGCACACTCCCTCGACTCAGCATATACCGCATCATGCTTTACTTTGGTGTAGTCAAGCGAAGGCGGCACAGCCAAATTTTCAGGACTGTAAAAAATACACATAGTAAAGGCATCCTGTAGCATGAAGAAATTAGCCTAACTAACTTCACAATACATTTTCAGGAGTAGAGACTATTGAGTCACGGTACCATGTGAAACCACTTGGCAACTACCAGTCAAATGGTTGTTAAATGCCTAAAAAGCTAACCCACTGTTTCCATAGCTTTTTAACTAATGTATTAGAACAAAACAATTTTCAATAAAAACTGACCTTAAAATTGGCTATCCAGTTTAAATTTAATTAATTATACTATATGTTTACAAGGTAGAAATACAGGTGCAATGTTTTAAAATTATGTTAAACAGATAAATGTCATTTTAAGAGTGCTGACACACATTCTAACATAAAGAAAGCATGTTTTTTTTTTATCATTTACCAGCTAGAGAATACATACCTTTATATTTTACTACTATAGCTTGTTTGATACCAACTTATGAGGGTGCCACTTTTAAGCGTACAAACCAAAATACCAATGAAAAATAATGACTGTAAACTGACATCTGTCTTGTTTAACTGCCATATTCAATAATTTTCCATATTTATTATCCATGCACCAAAGCTTAAAGAGGTTCTCCAGCCAATTATTAGGTGATCACCCACCACCCTACACCCCCCAGGATATACTTGGGAAGTTTAACTTCTTCAAATATGGTTACAAAATATTGAAAAACAATCAAAAATATATTATGTATAATGAAGTGGTAAATCTACAGCTAATGATTAGCAGTAAAACATCAACCAATCACTATCCTGAGACACATGAGAGCTGTCTGCTTGTACTGATGTGCACATGTGAGTTGGTGAAAGTACAAAGCTCTTGCGTGCGATGAAATTACAAACAAATTTTGTCTTACAACACTTGTAATCCCCAGCCCACATGTAGGTTAATGCGAGATTTTTTATATATCTTATTTTGTGAACATATTTTTTCAAGATCGTCAGAGGGGGGGGAAAAAAATTAAAAACAAAATTTTGTTTTTGATTGGTCGAAAATGAAATTGTACTTTTATTCGAAATTATCATTATTGCAGGCGGCAGGGTTTGTTAAACAAGGTATTAAAAAAGCCCTAAATTAAAAAATAAAACTTTGTTTTCTTATTTAGAAAATAGTATTGCCAAGACGGAGAAGAAAATAAAAATATAATTAGACAGCGTAATATTGGGATGGTTAAATGCTTTAAATTTATATAATTAGGAAGAAATATACATATCTTATTTTTGGAGATTTCATGGCAGCAGCGGGTGTAATAAAAATAAATAACACCTTTCATATTTCTGAAATTTCCAATTTTTTCATGGCAGCGGGTGCACCAATTGGCCAAGAATAAAATTGTATTTTTAATCGAAATCATCATTATTGGTGGGCGGCATGGTTTCGCTAAACAAGGTATAAAAAAAAGTCTCGCTTAAATCACATTCTTTTATATCAGGGTTATATTAAAATTGGCCAATCATAAATACACCACACGTGTGCTATGTGCACATCGGTGTGAGCAGATACCTCTCACGTACGCCAGAAGATGCCAACCACACAA
>NW_022720940.1:0-1003 GCF_011630105.1 Anneissia japonica | reverse complement strand
TTTAACACATTCCATTTTACAGGGGAATTCGACTATAACAAAATAGAATATAGACCTATTCGCGCAAGCGCAGTATACCTACCAACAGGCAATTCAAGAATATAAAAAGTTACATTAGTCAAACAGATATAACCAAAAATACAATAACAAATATATAAAACATTAGTCTTAAACCTTAAAAAACTGACTCTTAAATCTTATTTTAAGTGTCATAACTACTATTCCTTTTTTCAGGAATGATGATTTCAATCTCTAAAACATAGATCTTCAAATTGGTAACACGTTGGCTTCCAAATAGGTAAGCTCTATCTAAAAGCCAATACTGTATTAAGCCTATGTGTATTATATTATCCCATAGTTTTACTTTTTCTTTATTACCACTTAATTATACTTTATTAACTCATGAAGTTTAAGTGAAAGATACACAACGCATAAATATATAATTTACGAATAAACAAAATACATTATCTTCTTTTCTAGTGACCACCGTTTGAAAGTGACACAGACGCTTTGTATGTGTTGACAGTCATCCAGTCAATAGATAGTGTACCAAAACAGTTTTACTATAGAACGTCACAAGCCATTTAAATAATATTATTAAATGACAGATTTAGCCAGTTCAAAATTGCTTTATTTTGTTTGTTTTTAACGCTCTTTAATACCCGATCTCGTAGAGATTATATGTTGATTAATCCGTGTTAAACGCCCTGTATATATTTATATTGTATACCAATATGATTAATCAGTCGTACATTTAACGTTTTTGTTAAATTTTGTATGTTCCAGGTATTGTCTGTACGTGATATTTATCAGTTTTCTCCATGATGTTTATATATCTTATTATTTAGTTTTCGTTTAAAATTAATTGTGTAAAGTACAGAGTTTCCCGATAATAATATAACTATAGTAGTAAGAAAATATTTGTGTAATGAATCAATATATGAAAATAAAAATATGAAGAATACACACAAAACAAATGTTTTTTTTTTTTTTTTTTTTTTTT
>NW_022720939.1:0-654 GCF_011630105.1 Anneissia japonica | reverse complement strand
TTTCTAGGTCAAATTTAAATTTTAAAATTGAGCTGTTTTATCTTGTCTAGATTTATTTGTATCATAAAATCGTACGTTTTTTCCCATTGGACCAATCAGCAACAAGTTTGGTTGGTTCGAACCAATCGAAAGCATACGTACTTAACCCGAATAACATGTTCTGTGCGCGATGTGAACGCAGTGTTCAAAACGTAAAAACTCAACGTAGCTTAAGACTGGACTATACTTCCTAAGGTTTTGTGCACAGTTACTATCAAGTTTTATGATAAAAAAAATGTGATTTGCCCTTATTATGGCCATGATGATAGCAATATTAGACCCATGTTAAATATACAGGAATTTGCCACATAAAATTGTGTGTGAACATAACTTAAGCCTCAATGTGAGGCTTTTTGTAAATTTTTTTTTTTTTTTATCTTGAGAAAACAATTTTGGTATTTTATAAGGTTTTTATTTATTATTATGAGTGGACTTCCAAATGATCTAAATTTTAATCTAAGACAACCTATGGTTGTCTCAAACTCAGACCTGTCCACAGTATCACATTTACTTTGTCTAAAAACATTGTATGCCTCTAGTCATGATGTGATCAGGGGCGGATTTAGTGGGGGGGCCGGCCCAGCCCCGGTCCCCCCCCCCCCTTTTGGAAGGTAA
>NW_022720938.1:1039-1263 GCF_011630105.1 Anneissia japonica | reverse complement strand
TAAACTGATAGAAGACGAACACCATATGTTATTTATGTGTTCAAAGATAAAGCCTATATGGACTCAGTTTAACAAGATAATTACTATGTGCTTTCCTGGCGTAAGAACTATAAGCTGGATAAATGTAATTGTTGGAACCAGCAACAATATGGTAAATGAGCTTTTGTCTTTGCTGACGTTTTGCATTTATAAAGCATGTCTAAAAACGAAAATTGATAAAAAAA
>NW_022720938.1:0-987 GCF_011630105.1 Anneissia japonica | reverse complement strand
GTAACATAGATAAAGCAAATATGAAATGGTCACGTGTAAAAGATATTCTTTTGAAAGCGTTAGCCTAATTCCTAATTGATTAATTTTTTTTTCTGTGGTTTTGTAAATATATAAGCTTATTATTAAATTTTAATTAATTACAATGTATAATGTGAGAAATGTCTCTTTTTCATTAGTTTGTCATAAATTTTGAACTTTGAATTTGTGTGCATTGTAAACATTATGATATTAGTGTTGTACATCACTTTGCTTATGATTGAAAATGTAAACCAAAAAAGAAAAAGGGAAAAAAAGAAATAATGAAAATTTCGTAAAGGAAAAAAGGGGAAAAAAGAATAAAAGAATGTGAAAGGTGTAGACAGAATGTCTATTACAAAGGTACAGTAATTAAGGTTAAAGAAAATGAAAATCAGGAGGAAATCAGGGAAAATATTTAATAATTAGTATACTGTAGTGTATGTGTGTTTTATTTGGGAGTATGCTTTTTTACGTAGGCCTATGTATATGTGTAGGTTATTGGTGGGTATGTGGGTGGGTATGTGTGTGGGTGTGGGCGTGGGTGTGTGTTTGTTGGTGTATTTATGTATGTATTTGTGTGTGTGTGTGTGTGTGTAGGTGTGTCTTTGTATAATACATACGGTATATTGCATGTATGTATAGGCATGGAGGAAATAAATTACGGGAAATGTGCAATTTTCTCCCCCAAAAAAAAGTGTGCTTATATAATTCAATTAATTTTTCTTTTAAATTTGTTTTATATTGCATAAATGTATAAATGCAAAAGTGTTTTGAATTGTGAACGCATATGTAAATATTGGTACTGCATAGGATCTCTGTATAATAGGAGAGGAAACGAAAAATTGAAAATCATGAAAAAAGAGGACAAATAAAGGTGGGTGATCCCCACGAAAGACAAAAAAAATAATATAATGTCTAAACTCATCTTGTGAGTCAGGATCTGGGTTGGTCCAATTACCATACAATATG
>NW_022720937.1:0-609 GCF_011630105.1 Anneissia japonica | reverse complement strand
CTTTTGCATGAATTGCACTGAACCAAAGATACTAGAAACACAAGATAGAATTCTCCACACAAAAAAAGTGTTCCACCGAAATGCATGGTATGGGAATACAAACAATGGGGCACCCCTTATGGCTGGATCTAAAAAAACTTCAACCAAACTTTTGTTACCAAGTCATCACATATTTTATTGTCAATTCTCAAGTAAAAAATTGTACACAATTGTACAATTAGTACAATTGTACCCAGACAGTGACGACGGTGAATATATAATTCCTTGGCGGAGGTAGAAATCGTTGCTATTATCCAAATAAAACACACAGTTAAGCCTATGGCACAGTACAGAAAACAAAAATATAGGGCAAAATCATATGGCCGGACGCACTTTAGTGATAAAGTTTTCTTCCATTAGTGGAAAAAGAAGGGCGTCATGCGCGTTTGGATATACTTAGCAACAGAAGGGCGCCCAGTACATCGGGCACAAAGTACTGTATACTGTAGAAACTTGCATGGTTAAAAAGAAGGGCGCCGTCTACGTCAGCCACAATTTCCACCTCATTTTTACTATGTGAGTGCTCTATCTTGTGTTTCTAGTATCTTTGACTGAACAAGTGGGGTTTTG
>NW_022720936.1:0-1218 GCF_011630105.1 Anneissia japonica | reverse complement strand
TGCGTGCGTCAAAATTTCAAAATGCTCAATATCACTTTTTGACTAAATTAGAGCACGTCTTAGGGAATTTTGAGCATTTCAAATTTTTTTGAAATTTTCCACTACGCGCGCACATTTTTACGTGCGCAGCCCGTACGGAAGCTAGAAATTACGTTATTTTACATATTTTGGGTTCCTGACATTGTTTTCACAAATTTCCATTCTTTTTGGTCATCTTTTGGCCAATAGCAATACCGTACGTGCGCATCAAACATAGGTATCTTTGCGCGTATTTTGCCGTTATGCAGTGAAATTATGCTAAAATCAGACCTATTTTTAATCAGTTATAGCTCCTTAGGTTAAAAGGTGACCCCCAATTTTTATTACATATTCTGAAAGCACATAAGTTGTAGATACGATTTTTGACTTCATAATGGCTGATCGGACATTGTGACGTCATCATATTGGCGTCTGAATTCAAAGAAAGTGATTTATAGCTATGACGTCATTTTAGAAAATACGCATTTGAGCGTATCTCGCTTATCCTTTATCGATCATCTTCCAACTTTCAGTATGTTATAGCTGAGACAAATCTCTTTCATATATTTGACTTCTTTTTAGATTTTAATGACGTCATCATGGTCAAAAAAATTGTTTTTACTGACCCCCTCATTTCCCTTTCTTCAAAACGTTGATGACCCCATATAATCTTAACCATTCGTCATTTCTAAATCATATTAGGTGAGCATAAGCTTCAGGTCAAGGTTGAAAGTTATGTACCTTAATTTTCCGTTCGCGCTTTTTAGCGTGCACGTACGCGTGCGTCAACATTTATATATTCATAAAACCATGAATATTTTAAATCAGTTATAGCTCCTTAGGATGAAAGGTGACCCCCAATTTTTATTACATAATCTGAAAGCAGATGAGTTGTAGATACGATTTGTTACTTCATAATGGCTGATCGGACATTGTGACGTCATCATATTGGCATTTGAATTAAAAAACTGAATATTTATTTATGATGCCATTATGTTTATACTCGTTTAAACGTATCTCGCTTATCCTTGGTCGATCGTCTTCCACCTTTGAGTATGTTATAGCCGACACAATTCTCTTTCATATATTAGACTTTTTTTTACATTTTGATGACGTTATCATGGTCAAAAAATTGTTTTTCTGACCCCCTCATTTTTTCTTTCTTCAAAACGTTCATGACCCCATATAATCTTAACCATT
>NW_022720935.1:0-771 GCF_011630105.1 Anneissia japonica | reverse complement strand
AATATGCTTTCATCCATACATTTTAATTATTTAGTATTATAAATACTGTACTAGGCCTATTTTTTATCTTTAAATTTGTTTAAATATTCATTTACTTGCTTTGTACTTTTTTGCTCTCTCTTTCATTGTTGTATTTTTATGGACAAAAATAAATGTCTTTTGAATTGAATCTTTTGAATTTATATAATTATGTAAAAATAAAGGGTTCATATAAACATATTAAGTTTAGTATCAAATTAAAGATCATGAAATGGACATTGACCCAAATATGCTCAAAATGATTTCTGAGGTGTATATACAGTAGGTCAATTAATTTCATTTTTGCCACGCCTCTTTTCTATATTATGTTAACATGTTTGTGAAATTTAAATAAAACTTGTATTTAACATGTCAAATTTGATATCAAATCCAAGCTCATGACGTGGACATTGCTAGATTGCACTATCTTTCTTCAGATAGTGTCAATAGGTCATTACCTGTAAAATTGCCATTTAAACCACTCCCCTTTTTATTATATATTAGCCATTATGTCTTGTTAAGGAGGCAGTGATGCATAAAATCTGTTTTCTGGCTGGCTAGTACTTTTTACACCGTACTTAAGTGCGCAGTTAACGTGTGAATGTAGTGCTTATAACATGCATGAGTAGGTTGCCTTTCTCGCTGAAATTATTAATGCCTATTTCCAATCACTAACCTCAAGTTTTTCCCCGCTCGATAATTTTGATAGTAAGCATATTGACATCATAGTTCCTGATCATTTAATTATTGAAC
>NW_022720934.1:0-570 GCF_011630105.1 Anneissia japonica | reverse complement strand
GAATTGTATTTAATTATATATCACATGCATATTTAGTATTCTACAGTTTAAGTTACAACAAATATATCATAATTTTTATTCTAACAATAAAGTTGAATTGTGTCTTGTATTTTTATGATACGTTCATTGTTTTTCATGAAGACCATATTGACATATTCACAAAGTACTGTATACCACCAGCATTGACGTCAATATCAAATTTAATTAGGGCCTAATTAAGATGTAGTCAAACTTCATTTCCATGACACTATGATGTTAAACGCATTGTAATAACCATTAGGTTTACAGAAAACCAATCATGCCTATCAGTACATTATTTACATATTGACTCCGACCAACCATAATATAGAACATGAAGTCGGTTGCTAGCTTCTCCCTATTTACAGAGACTCGTTAATTTTCAACAAAATAAGCTCCTAATGGTTGAATGGAGTTCATGTGCTCAAATCACGACTTAAATTAAAGACTTTCTCAGAGAAACCACTGACATACTCCACAAAGAACCAGGAGTACTACATACTGCTACTAGTACAGCTGCTGCTACACTACTACTACTACTACTAATACTAC
>NW_022720933.1:0-1374 GCF_011630105.1 Anneissia japonica | reverse complement strand
GTTCGAATAAAGGACTTCAAAGTTCATATTTATTCACCGTTTAAAGAAAAAAAATCCATATATATATGTGTGTGTATATATGTATATATATGTGTGTATATATGTATATATATGTGTATATATATGTATATATATATGTATATATATATATACACAAATAATATATATATATAAATAAAAGCAAATACAAGATTGAAACAATTGCATACGTTGATATAACAGACATGAAATTTATTAAAGAGGAATATTTCGGACACGCCTGTGTTTCGTACGACTAATGCTGAGGAAGGACAGAGGTATGTAATAGATTTTGTCTATTATGTCAACGAATGCAATCCTTTCATTTTTGTATTTCCTCATTACTTCTGTGAGACATACTTAGATACTTTATTTCATCTATACAGTCGTACTAACAATTTGTTTTCCGTCAGCTTTTAAAACTAAATACAACGAATCAATACAATACAAGTAGTAAAAAATAGGTCAGCTTAAAAGACATTTAAGAAGGAAACAAAAACACTGTAAATATTAAAGTTCATTCTATAAATATATGCTTTTATATATTTGTTTTTTTTTTGTTTGTTATGTATCATGTTATATTAACAGGTTTTCAAAGCTAAACATGTATTCAATGTACAGAAGAGAGGATTGAATTGTGTTGATAGCAGAATTTAATAGCACACTATCTAGAGAACCAAAGCAGTTATTTCATAGGATTACTATTAAAAACGATCTGTTGCACGAGGCTTGTTGGCGTATATCATCTATGGAATTACTAGGGTCTGTGAAAGCAAATTTTTAAATTTATGCAAATTTGAGGGCGTAATCCATTGCTGTAAATCATGTACTTATCCACAATCTTGCTGCATGGTAACCATGATGTACATCAAAATGTCTGGTAAAACCCTATTTTGAATTTTTGTCTTCCATTTTGCATTAATGTTTTCTTCTCAAATGATTTCCTAAATTATGTACAGTAATATCAACCAATTCATACAATATCTTCTGTATTAAGCGTCATTAATGCAAATTTAACTTAAATCAGAAGGACTTGAGTAGGTCCAACAAAAGCAAATTAACTTCAGCAACAGCAGATAGATTAATGAGAAGAGGAATATACACAAATCCTAGGAAACAATTGATCCATGTCCGTGTTAAATTTGGTATTATTACGCCCTCTAGTGTTTGAAAGGATAGGACTTTTTCATCATTGCAAAGGTATGCAATTCATAGCTTCTGAGTTATTAGCAGTTGGCTAGCAGTGAAAACCAAACATGCATAATTTGTATTAGCATCTCAGGTGCACTGTCTGTGATGCGATAGGTGTAATGATTGTAAAACTAATTATAATTTTTAAAAATAAAAATATATAAA
>NW_022720932.1:0-1492 GCF_011630105.1 Anneissia japonica | reverse complement strand
CGCATCGAAGCAAATACCAACACTCTTACAAACCGACACAGCAAATGACACTCTTACAAACCATGATACAATTATGTCAAAGGTGTTCAATCTTGACCAGATTTCCTCAGTATATTTCTCCAATAACTGTTTTTCCATTATAATAAATAATCTTGCTTTTAGATTTAATTATTTACATATCTTTAATTTTAGCAAGAGGGAGGGGTTGGGGGCAGCAAAAATTTAGGGGAAATTCCCCCTCCTTCCCCTTGGCTACGGAGCTGATTTATACACCAAATGGAACCATCTTAGTGAGGGAAAAAAACAATACAAACATATTCGTCATTAATAAAGAGATATATATATATATATATATTAATAAAGATATATATATATATAATATATATATATTAAACAACAATAATAATAATAATAATAATAACAGCAACAACAACAACAACAACAACAACAACAATAATAATGTAATTGTCTAGCGCATAATAATAATATAAAATTGACTCCGCTTTTTATGAACAAAAAGAAAAATAATATAATGGTACAATATTTTGTAAATTTTTAATGTTCTATAAAATCATTATAATTTTCGAATGCATTTCTTTTTATGTTTTTTTGTTTGTTTAAATAATAATTAGTAAATATGACTATTTCAGTTGTGACTGCCAGTTGTAGGCCTACGGTATATTGAATTTGTAAAAATCCATGTTTATGACAAAAATGAACTCTTCAACCCGCCGACTAAACATTTCCCTATGTGCCAAAATAACTTGAAGCCTCTCGTGACGTCTGATTTACATGACCTTATTGTTTAATTTGTAATATGTCAATAGTTATTATTCAATAATTATCATTTAACTGAATATTTTTTTCTAGAATAACAGATTTCTTTTACATAAACTGAAAAGTAAACGATTCTGTAGGCCTATTTTCTTAAATTTTACAATTTACAATTTCATGAGCTGTTATTTATTTCTATCATAAACAATCAATGAAAAAAATATGATTTGAAAAAAAAGGCCACCACTGGAAGCATTTGCAGTATTGTAGTGTAAAATAAATTAGCTTGTACAATTTCAAATTCCCAGAAACTTTCAATTATCACGAAGCCAGCGGGCTTGCCCAACTCGAGCTTCACCATTGAGATCAACTCTAAAAATAATTTATGCTCGACTTTTTACGCACAGCAAAGTACTGTAGTTTCCACGCTCGAGTTAGTACACATGCGCAGACCTTTTTTTTGTTTCCGTAAACGGCATAGTCTTCCGGGTAGGTCATCAGTTCCGATGAAGCTGTTTGCACGATGAGACCAATTGAAACGTCGTAATTCAACAAGTTGGTAAGTTTTAAATCACTAAAGTTTGTATTGTTGGCTTTGCAACAACTTTTAATTCTGTTTTGGAGCTTTAGCCAGTTTATTAAAATATAAGTTCGTACTTTTACAAGCCGTAAATAAGATAGTCTTGTTTTCACTTTGTTGGCGGTAGTGCAGGGTGCT
>NW_022720931.1:0-504 GCF_011630105.1 Anneissia japonica | reverse complement strand
AGTCTTCATAAGCAATACTCACTCTTTTGTCACTCGGTAATGGAATCTCAGACAGTATCAATACTATTTTATATAATTCTGAAAATTATTGGACGAGAAGTAAGTAGGCCGAGCGGTAAGGCAGGGGCGCCGCTAGCTACCTTGCCCGTGGTTCGGTTGGTAGAACCAAGTCTTCCCGGATAAGTACTTAAAATGGAGGTCCAGTGCATTATACATCTGGTTCGTGTGCACTTTAAATAACCCATTGCATCTTTCGGAAGAGTAGGTGGTTACTCCGATGTTATGGTTCATTTCAGTCCCTGTTTTGTGGAATGATGTGAACATGTAGCTAGCATGAATCTACATGAATTGTTGTTCTGGATTGATCTGGTTGATGGATGGTTTTTTATTCGATATTTGTTTCTCTTCTGTATTTTCTCTGTATTTTTAATGTTCTCCTTCTTTGAGGTATTTTTTGAATAAAAAAAAATTGAATATATAATATATATATAATATATAGATACA
>NW_022720930.1:280154-289181 GCF_011630105.1 Anneissia japonica | reverse complement strand
GACTACTCATACGTACACAACAGAAAAACACGTCGCATGGACTAAGTGAAAAATGGAGATCTAAAATAATGAAGAAACGATGTATTTCAGCAAGTATTAAAACATTTTAGTTTTATTTTAGGCCTTCTTCAAAATACCTATGCCTACAGCAGATGATTTTTTTTGCCGTAAAACCAAAATAGTTTCATCCATGCCGACATTCTGGTCGGTTAGCGTGAGCCCTGACTGAACTCTGCAGAAACTTAAAATCGATCTTCGCATCGCGATGTAAAACAAAATGTCGGAAAACTTTTCTTTGACGCATGCGCATTTGCATAAATGTCTACACACACACACGCGATGTAAAACAAAATGTCGGAAAACTTTTCTTTGACGCATGCGCATTTGCATAAATGTCTACACACACACATACACACTACACACAATAAAAAACATAGGAAATAGCAAGAGTGATTACAATAGTTCCTATTGCATTACATGCATAGGAACTAAAAATTCAAATACATTCAAAATCACCACATATATGTCATATATATATTGATTATGGGTTATTTTCATTGAGTCTGATGAATCCTTTGAAAAACAAATACTGTAGTGAGACAGGCATATTGCAATAATTTTGAATTGAATTTTGGTGACAGGAAAAAAAAACTTTCTGTGCCCACTCCTATACAATTTTCAGCATTAATTAAAGGGCAAAGAAAACAATTTTTTGGGCCTTATACTATATCTACCCAGAATCAAATATCGCATACCTGGCAATGTGAACCGTATCCAAACTATATAATTTAAACAGACAAACACCCTTCTATACAAAATAGATGTAAAACCTACAATAAACATTTTTTTATCAGTTGAGGCCCTATCTTTGAAACTACGTCCAGTTTTGTTAGAATAAATGTTCTGTAAATTACAACTTGCTTAGTTAGATTTATTATCATATAAATTAGATTAGTTTTTATATTTGAAGTCCCCTATAACATATAGGTCAGACAGAACCCTGGATTTGCATGACCACATTAGTTGCCACTGATGTCTTACTTTTTCTACTATTTTCTCTATAATTATACCAAAGTATTATACTGCCCTCTGAGTTGGGTGTAAAACATTACAGTATTCATTAATAAATATGAACATTTTTATGTTTTCTTCTCTTGATATGCAATACTGTATAGTTTTTAATAAATTCTAATTACAATTAACTTGGAGTTATATTTATTTCATGAATATTATTTTTCTATCTATTTGTACATATTTTTGTTTTTGTATTTTCTCCTGTCCATGAATATGAAGTTCTTTTGAAGAAAAAATAAAGGAAATGGAATGCAATAAAATAACCAATGTATAAGGATATGAATTGTGTGAAAAGGGAAATACTAAAGTAGCTCAGAATTTTAAAAAAATCTATTCAAGGAAGATCATTTGTACTAAAAGACTACAGGCTAGAGTGGCTATAATAATATTTGTTAAAGGAGTCATAGGTACAATGCAAATAATAAAAACAAATGTAACCAAATGTACATTTCAAAGAAGCAGGAAATATAACATTCACAATTTAATTATAACACAGGAATTATATAGCTTTAAAACTAGTACCAAAACACTGTTAGCTCAATAACTGAGTGGTGAAAAGCTTCAGAAAACTGATTGCTGCACAAAAAGCTTCGGACAACTGATTTCTACACAAAAATGTTGTGATAGAAGTATACAGAATTTCAGCTTTCATTGTTTATATACAGTTTGGATATGTTGACGTCCAACAATCGACTGATAACAGGGGTTTGGAAACATATGCAGACCTGAAGTCTAGAGAAGAGGTTAACTACAGCTCATTGCAGAACCCTCAATGCAAAGCAGACCCGAAGGGCTGGTAATGATCACCACTGTACCAGACCCATAAATGTCAAGCAATCTAATGTCATTCGTATGAATTACTGTAGTATTAAAAATGTTAGGGAACATAGACCTGCAATCAATTTTCCCATATACAGTTGAACTTGCCTAAGTCAAATCCAAAATACCATTGAAAAATTGTTTGACTTAGATAAAATTTGACTTACAGATTGTAAATTAATGGAAAACACAACAATTTAGCATGTAAACTAAGTCGACTTAGAAATTATTTGACTTAGGCAAAGTCGACTTTAGGCAAGTTTATCTGTAATTTAAATCAACATCAATTTCAACTACCAAAATACTTTATCTAATAAGATAGGCCTACTGATTAGTTATCTCTATTATTTTTTTTAATACTGTATATTCGTGTTTCTAATATAATTTATTTTATACTATTCATTTACTTTTGAAAATTTCAATTGTAAACTTCAAATCAGGATGTTAAGATTTCAATTTTAGTTATTTCTGTTTTTGTTCTGGTACTGTAAATTTAATGTTTCAAGGTCTTTTGCATCTGTATTTGATGATGGAATATAAGAGCAGTTTTCTGTTTTGGTTTATACCTACTCCTTGCTCCTAGCAAGACTTTACTTTGCCAAATAAATATTATTATTAATGATGAAGAATCTCATTTCAGGAGAACACCAATAACTGTAATGAACACAATGTTCCAACAAATCTACAGTATATGATTCAAATTTCCAAAGAAAACTATGAATTTTATAGTCAAATGACTAAAAGAGTTCACATAAAAAAATATTCAATCAGTTCTGCTTTTAAAAAATAATGATATATACAGTAAATAGAGTTGTCTTTATGACAGGCAAATAGAGTACACAAGGCCTTTATAATTTAAATTCAGTTTGGTTGGTATACTGTATTCTGGCTTTTTGGTGTGAGTTGTAGATAGCTAAAGATATGAGCCTATAATTAAAATCATATAATCAATAATAAAAATATATATATAATTGGGATTGGAAATCAAACCATTATTTTTATTATGTACGTTTTAACAGGTAAAGACACACAACACAAAGAGCAAATACCACATATCGACAATTTACAAATGAAGAAGTTTCAACCACTCTTGTACAAGATCAAGCACCCAATTACATTAATATCAAAAACTACAGCTCAACATATATATGTATGTGCATTAGGCTTATATATTATCTTATAATTTTTATTGTCTCTTATACACATCTAGATGTGTATAAGAGACAGTATATATATATATATATATTACAAATTCTAATTACTTTTTTAACTTAACTTGGAGTATTTAGTTTATGAATAAAGTGTTTCTGTTTGTATGTATTTGTCTTTCTATTTTCCTGTGTCCATGAATTTGATGTTTACTGAAGACAAAATAAATGAAATGATATAAAAGAAGCAGTGTATGAAGAAATTAACTGAGTGAAAATTGGAGGAGAAAACAAAAAGCAGCAGTTTATATACTTAACATAATTCAAAGAACTTGACTTCCTTTTGGTATTTTATTTACCAGGATTGATGGGTGCATTCATCCATGTAATGACTCATGTAAAATAGAAAGAATGGCTACAATAAATAATTAATGCAGATGCCATAGGTACAATGCAATACCAAAAAAGGTTACCAAAGGCATGTAAAATTCAAAGAAAAAGGAAATAACATTCACATTTGAATAATATATACTAACAGGAAATATATAGTTTAAAACTAGTACCAAAACACTCTTGGCCCAGTAACTGAGTGGTGACCAGCTTTGGACAACTGATTTCTACACAAAAATGTTGTGATAGAAGTATACAGAATTTCAGTTTTCTTTGTTTGTATACAGTTTGGATATGTTGTACAGTATTGGAATCATATGCTTAGTCCTGGTTCTTCCTACACAGGGCACTCCATCCTTTGGTAGAGATTCTATTACATTTGCTATAACAAATGAAGGAAGTGATGTTGATCTTAACTGTGCAGTGGTGAACCTGACTGATGACTACTCAATCTCTTGGTATAGAGAAACAATAACCGGTGATAGGGCAGTTATTTACAAGGATGGCATGCTGATAAACAATGACCTAGGTAGAGAGGCAGAAGCTTACAAACTCGACAGTATGAAAAATGTAAGAATAACACAGGTGAGAGGTCGTGATCTTGGTCATCTGCTTAATGGTAACAATTACACCTGTGAAATAACCCTTAAGTGCACAGGTGAGGCAGTGCTAGTATCAAGTGGTCTCATCCTGGTAGCTTACTATTTTCCATCTTCTTTGTATCCAATCTGTGAATCATGTGATTTTTCATCTGCATTAATTGGTTCAAATGTCACTATCTCTTGTTACTCTGAACTTGGTAATCCATGGGTTCAACTACAATGGTCAAGGAATGGAGAAGAAATTGAAAACCTAATCCCAGTTACAATTTATTCTTACATATACTTGAATTATACATTTATTCTTGAAGCAGATGACTTAGAAAGTAACTTTACTTGTACTAATGGAATACAAAGCTGCAAATTAACAACTGACCAAGCAAGTGCAAAAGGATGTTCCCCTATCAACTCTGATGCACCACAAATACCTAGCACTGTTATTGTTCGGACTGACAAAGCATGTATTGAAGAAAACTCACCTAGAATGCATTTTGATGTGGAAACCAGCATGTGTCAATCTTGTAACATTGGCATTATAGTCCTATCTGTCATCATAGCAGTTCTGTTCCCACTTGTTGTCATTGAAACAGCTGTTATTATACATCTCTCACGAAAATTGAACCAATGCACAAAGGCCACTAACAGCAGAGAAGTAACGACTACTTGTGTACCAGACCAAGTGTCCGACTACATTAACGTCCAACAATCGACTGATCACAGGGGTTTGGAAACATATGGAGACATGAATCCTAGAGAAGAAGCTAACTACAGCTCATTACAGAACCCTCAAGGCAAAGAGGACCCAGTTCCTGATTACATAAATGTCAAGCAATCTAATGCCATTCGTATGAATTACTATTAACAAAGTTAGGGAGCTTAAACCGGCAATCATTTTTCCCATATAAAGTTGAACTTGCCTGTCAAATCCAAAATGCCATTGAAAAATTGTTCGACTTAGATAAAATTTGACTTACAGATTGTAAATTAATGGAAAACACAACAATTTGGCATGTAAACTAAAGTCGACTTATTTGACTTAGGCAAAGTCGACTTCAGGCAAGTTTAATCTGTTATTTAAATCCACATCAATTTCAACTAGCAAAATACTTTATCTAATATATTAGGCCTACTAATTTGTTATCTCTATTTTTTTTTCTTAATACTGTATATTTGTGTTTCTAATAATAATTTCTTTTATACTAATTTTATTTACTTTTGAAAATTGTAATTGTAAACTTCAAATCAGGATTTTAAGATTTTAATTTTAGTTACTTCTCTTTTTGTTCTGGTACTGTAAATTTAATGTTTCAATGTCTTTTGCATCTGTATTTGATGATGGAATATAAGAGCAGTTTTCTGTTTTGGTTTATACCTTGCTAAATTAATGGAAAACACAACAATTTGGCATGTAAACTAAGTCGTCTCTGAAATTATTTGACTTAGGCAAAGTCGACTGTAGTAGTTTATCTGTAATTTAAATCCACATCAATTTCAACTAGCAAAATACTTTACCTAATAAGATACTGTAGGCTTACTGATTAGTTATCTCTATTTTTTTTCTTAATACGGGATATTTGTGTTTCTAATATAATAATTTCTTCCATACTAATTTCATTTACTGTTGAAAATTCCAATTGTAAACTTGGATTTTAAGATTTTAATTTTAGTTATTTCTGTTTTTGTTCTGGTACTGTAAATTTAATGTTTCAATGTCTTTTGCATCTGTATTTGATGATGGAATATAAGAGCAGTTTTCTGCTTTGTTCTATACCTACTCCTTGCTCCTTGCAAGACTTTACTTTGCCAAATAAATATTATTTTTAATGATGAAGCATCTCATTTCAGGAGAACAACACCAATAACTGTAATGAACACAATTTTCCAAATTTCCAAAGAAATCTATGAATTTTATAGTCAAATGACTAAAAGAGTTAACATAAGAAAATATTAAATTAGTTCTGCTTTTAAAAAATAATGATATATATATACAGTAAATATAGTTGTCTTTATGACAGGAAAATAGACAACGCCTTTATAATTTAAATTCAGTTTGGTTGGTATATATTCTGGCTTTTTGGTGTGAGTTATAGATAGCTAAAGATATGGGCCTATAATTAAAATCATATAATCAATAATGAAAGTCAAATAAATAAGTAAAGTGAATGGTCGAAAAATGATGGTTTGAGAATAAAATGATATAATAAAAATGCTATACAAATAGACACGACAGCAGTCAGTGAGAAATGACATAAAATGGAAGGATTTACGATGGCAGACATTTCGGAAATTAAAATATGCATGATAAACATATGATAGTTAATACAAACCAAGTAAAACAAAAGGATATTTTAGTCATAATAATAATATACATTTGACATATAAAAAAGAAAACATGCTGTGTGAGAAAGCAATTTGCTTTAAACAACATGAAAAAAGATATAAAATATTATTGTACTGAGAAAAGCACAAACTAAACCACAAAAAATTCAAGAGAAACTGAATGCCTGTGAACCTGCCAAGAAGTAGAATACTACTAAAAGTATAACATTTATATTAATAACTTAGACATTCGTAATAGTTTCATGATTCATATTTAAATATATTAAAGGGGATCAGTCAAACATAAGTGTGGCATTACAGACCCCTAGCCAAGATGTTTTTAAACGTTCCGACCAACCCCTTATTTCAGAGAAACGACCCCTCCTTGTGCAGAAATCCCTCTACCAAAAAGCCCCTAAACACTAAAAATACCAGTGTACCAGTGGATGTTTTTTTCAACCCTTTACATTGAAAATTGCTTTTGTAGGACAATTACAACATTATATTTATTTGCCTGCAAGAAGTATTCTTTCTAAGCATCGACAAACCCAACTTGGCTTCTAGTTGATGTTGATGTCAATGCTTAGAACTCACTTTTGTAGATGCTGACTAAAGCCTGTAGCTATCATCATCATCGTCATCTCATCATCATCATCATCATCATTATTATTTACTTGTTTACTTGTATCCCAAGAGAGTCTTCTACAGTCTGATCCTCCTGGGTATAGAGGCCAAGCAAAACGATGCTTATAGGCCCCTCGAAAAAAACAGTATATTTAAAATTTAAACCATTTTATATATCTAAATAAAACAAGCAAAATAAGTTTGCCAGTTTGCTACTTTATTGTGTTTTCTCCCTAAATGTTATTTTTGTATTTAAAATAAAGAAATAAATCATTGAACACTTGTGATTCTTAATATTACATATTCATCTGAATTTAACCAATTTTAATGAAAACTTCACTTATTTTCTATACTTAATACAGTTACCAGGTTTTCTGCTTGCCAGGATCAGTGTTGTCTCCAGATATTTGTGACTGGGGGATCCTACAAGTCCAATGGTGGGGTTAGATTCAAGCGGTGGTATGGATCCTCAGTCAAGGCACCAGAATAAAATCCCTGGTAGGGCTCACGGGGAGAGATTTTATGGTTTTGTATGGCCCAAAAGGTGCTAATTAGCCCAATGATATTTGGGATTGAAAATCAAACCATTATTTTTGTTATGTAAGTTTTAACAGGTAAAGTCACACAACACAAAGAGCAAATACCACATATCGACAATTTACAAATGAAATGTACCAGACCAGATCAAGCACCCAATTACATTTATATCAAAAACTACAACTCATTAATACAAAACCCTCAACAGAAAGAGGACACCGAAGGGCTGACCATGACAACCACTGTACCAGACGAACCACAAGACTACATTAATGTCAAACAATCAACTGACACCAGAGTATTGAAAGCATATGCAGACCTCAATCCTACAGAAGAAGTTAACTACAGCTCATTACGGAATTAAAATAAAAATAAAATTTTTGTTTTCTTATTTAGCAAATAGATTTACCAAAAACATCCAGACAGAGGAGAAAATAAAATGTTATTGTTGAATGTAAAATGGGATGGTTAATGCTTTAAATATAATTATACATTATATCTTATCTTTGGAGATTTCATGGCAGCGGATGCATAATAATAATAATAAAAGAAAAACTTTTAATTATTTTTCTGAAATAAAATTTTCTTTTTATTTGAAATCATCAATATTTGCAGTCGGCGGGTTCACTAAACAAGGTATAAGAAAAGTCCAGCCTAAGCAAGATCGTATCAGTTGCCTACTGCTGCTACAGCAATGGACTAGTGGGTCTATAGGCTGTGCGGTGCTTGTTGCTGCGTTGTTTCAAAAATAAATAAAATAAATCCAATAAAAATGGTCTAGGTTAGGGAGGACCATGATTTGCATGACTACATTCACTGTCACTTATCAGTTTATATATAAATATATATATATATATTACAAATTCTAATTACTTCTTCAACTTAACTTGGAGTATTTTAGTTTACGAATAAATTATTTCTGTCTGTATGTATTTGTCTTTCTATTTTCCTGTGTCCATGAATTTGATGTTTACTGAAGACAAAATAAATAAAATGAAATAAAAGAAGCAATGTATGAAGAAATTAACTGAGTGAAAATTGGGAGGAGAAAACAAAACGCAGCAGTTTATATACTTAACATAATTCAAAGAACTTGACTTCCTTTTATATACATATATATAATATATATATACATACATACATATACATATACATACATATACATATAAATACATATATATATAAATATACACACATATACATATAAATACATATATATATATATAAATATACACACATATACTATACATACATATACATATATATACACACACACACACACACACATATATATCTGTCTCTTATACACATCTAAAAATAATGAAACAATAAATAAAATAAGAATACTTGATAGTAATATTTATTGATAATATTTATATTCAATATTGTCATAAATGTTGTGGCTGATTTTGTTGTTTATATCACTGTTGTTGTTGTTATTTGTTGTGGCTGTTTCTGTCGCTGCTTATGTCGTTGATGTCTTTACTATAGTTTTTACTCTAGATGATATAGCGTAC
>NW_022720930.1:266106-278701 GCF_011630105.1 Anneissia japonica | reverse complement strand
TGGCGGCCCGCTGGATCTCAATAGAGATTCTTTAATAATGTATAAATTTTAAAAGGCAAATGGGAAAAACCCATAAAACAGCAAACGGCCACATAATGCAGAACTATTTAAAATTAAAACGGAACAGTAGAGAAAATCCGATCAGAATGACAAAATAAACTAAGCATCCACTGGAAGGAATCCCAATATCTGCAGACGGATCCATTTCGGCCTTCCAGGACTCATCAGTGCAGCTAGGGTACAAACAAAAAGCAGCAGTTCATATACTTAACATAATTCAATGAACTTGACTTCCTTTTGGTATTTTGTTTACCAGGATTGATGGGTGCATTCATCCATATAATGACTCATGTAAAATAGAAAAATGGCTACAATAAATACTTAATGCAGGTGTCATAGGTACAATGCAAATAATACCAAAAAAGGTTACCAAAGGCATGTAAAATTCAAAGAAAAAGGAAATATAACATTCGTATTTGAATAATAAATACTAACAGGAAATATATACACTAGTTAAAAACTAGTACCAAAACACTCTTGGCCCAGTAACTGAGTGGTGACAAGCTCGGACAACTGATTTCTACACAAAAATGTTGTGATAGAAGTATACCGAATTTCAGTTTTCATTGTTTGTATACAGTTTGGATATGTTGTACAGTATTGGAATCATATGCTTAGTCCTGGTTCTTCCAGCGCAGGGCACTCCATCCTTTGGTAGTGTTTCTATTGGATCTGCTATAATAAATGAAGGAAATGCGGCTGATCTTAACTGTCCAGTGGTGAACCTGACTGATGACTACTCAATCTCTTGGTATAGAGAAACAATAACTGGTGATAGGACAGTTATTTACAGGGATGGCATGCTGATAAATAATGACCTAGGAAGTGAGGCAGAAGCTTACAGTCTCCACAACACAACTGATGTAAGAATAACACAGGTGAGAGGTTGTGATCTTGGTCATCTGCTTAATGGTAACAATTACACCTGTGAAGTAACTCTTAAGAGTACAGGTGAGGCAGTGCTAGCATCAGGTGATATTATCCTGGTAGCTTACTATTCTCCATCATCTTTGTATCCAATTTGTGAATCAAGTGAATTTTCATCTAATTTGACTGGTTCAAATGTCACTATCTCTTGTTACTCTGAACATGGTAATCCACATGTCCAACTACAATGGTTAAGGAATGGAGACACAATTGAAAACCTAACAACAATCGCAATTTATTCTTACATATACTTGAATTATACATTTATTCTTGAAGCAGATGACTTAAAAAGTAACTTTACTTGTACTAATGGAATACAAAGCTGCAATTTAGCATCTGACCAAGTAAGTGCAGAAGGTTGTCCAACAACGCCTCTTGACACAGGTATGCATCAATCATCTACCACTGTTACTGTCCTTCCAACTGATACAGAGGTTCAACCTGCATCTAGTAAAATAGGACTACAAACTGTGGTGGGGTCTAGCATTGCAGCTGTTTTATTCTTAGCCTTCTGCTTATTTATTGGTGTATGTTTCTACAGAAGAAACACAAAACAAGGAGCAACTAACACATATCAACAATCTACAGATGAGGGAGATTCAAACAACCAAGAGAAAAACACCAGAAGTGAATTTACAATTGATAATGACTCATATAATGAACAAGCTACAAAGCAACCAAACTACCAATATCAACAGGATTATCAAAATCTGCCTCGTTCGGCTACAAAGACTTCGAATGAAGATATGAACAGAGATTCTGCAGAATCTGGGACCATTGACAGCTTTATTTATTATGAGATATGAATGAGAGTTAGAAATGGTTGAAAATGCCAAACCATATGAAAGAAATGGAACTGTTCTTAATGACTGGATGATGTTTGGAATGATGATCAAGACAGTGGCAAATGCCTATTAGGCCAAACAATTGTTTGCCACCCATTTTTTTTTTTTTTTTTTTTTTTTTTTAAATTTTAGAAAGTGGTCTTTATTTTTCTCCATTTTGCACATGAAAGTCTTCTAAATTTGGTGTCTGATGTAAGGTATTGCTATTCTAGGCCTAAATTCATTACAAAATATTTTATTTTCATTTATTTATTCTGGTATATGGTAAAATACAAAAAGTAGAACCAGTCTGAAATTATTGTAGTACAAAAATTCAAGATTCCAAACAACAAAAAATTCAAAAACACCAAATATATCTCATATATATTGATTATGGGTTATTTTTATTGAGTCTGATGAATACCCTTTGTAAAACAAATAGTGAGACAGCCATATTGCAAGCATTTAATATGTTAATTTTGGTGATAGGAAAAAAAAATATCTGCGCCAGCCTTTCCTACAAATTTCCAGCATTAAAGGGCAAGGAAACAATTTTGTTTGGACCTTATACTATTAGAGATACAAAAATGATAAGCAACAGCTAAAAAGTAAACGTAAGTAAACAGCCAGAAATAGAACCAGAGCTTTCGGACAACACTAGTCCTTCCTCAGTGGCGAGTGAGTGAGGGTAGGAAAAGCTAGATGGTATAAAGTGAGAATTTCATGCAAGCATGATTGGAAACAATAGGCTGGGTGAGATTAGAATAAACAGCCTAAACAAGTAAATAGGAAGGCCAAAAATAAACTTGCGTGACCACATTCGTTGCCACCGATGCCTTAATTTTTCTACTATTTTCTCTATAATTATACTAAAGTATTATATTCTGCCCTCTTGAGTTTGGGTAAATAACATTACAGTATTCATTAATAAATATGAACAATTTTATATCTTCTCTTGATACACATCACTGTAATAATTAATAAATTCTAATTACAATTAACTTGGAGTTCTAGTTATTTCATGAATAAATGTTTCTGTCTACTTGTATGTATTTTTGTCTTTGTATTTTCTCCTGTCCATGAATATGAAGTTTTCTGAAGAAAAATAAAGGAAATGAAATGCAATAAAATAAGCAATGATAAGGATATGAATTGTGTGAAAAGAGAAATACTGAAGCAGCTCAGAATTAAAAAAAAAATCTATTCAAGGAAGATCATTTATACTAAAAGACTAAAGAATGCTGTGCCTAGAGCTACTGTAATTATAGTTGATGAAGGAGTCATAGGTAAAATGCAAATAATACCAACAAAAGCAACCAACTATGAATGTAAATTTCAAAGAAGCAGGAAATATAACATGAACATTATAACTATACTAGCTAACAGAAAATATAGCTTTAAAACTAGTACCTAAACATTCTTGGCCCAAAAACTGGTGTTAATAGCTTCGAAAAACTGACTTCAACACAAAAAATTCTATGATAGGATGTATGCATTACGGAATATTGTACGTATTACAATGTTTAAATATTATTATTATCTTTACGTTGTTAATTAATTATAATGGTTTATTCCTGGACTGAACACAGTAGAATGGTGCAGAGGCAGGTGATGCCAGTTAACAATGGTTGTGGTCTTCCAAATTTTTGTTTAAATCCAGGCATGTATTACAAATAGTCAATTATTGTTTGAGATGCGATACAATATTTACAATACAAAAGATTTTTTATGGTGTCATTGCTTGCACACCGACATGATTGTGATGATTTTTGAATCTCTTCTTAAATTGACGAAGGAACCGGGAAAGTTTGTGGTTGTCATCTTCTTTGTTTGTTGTCCAACTAAACATGATTATTAAAACTATACTGTACACCTATATAAAATTTATATGAAAATAAATAACATAAATTTAAATGTGAACGTAGTAATCACTTTATTAAGAAGATTAACAATTTTCAATCTTGTAATCAACATTATATAACTCGAGTTATGTATTGACCTAGGCTACAACGGCTAAATGGAAAAGTATGCTTTCACCATTAAAGGCTTCTTCTATAGAGAAGAAGCGGAGTTGAATAGCTCAGTGGTTAAGATGCTTGTCTTCTGATCCCTGATCTGGTCCTGGGTTCAATTCCTGTCACAGCAGGAATTTTTCTCACGACTAAAACAACTCCACTCCCTTAGCCTCATAAAGAGACTTGGTTTATTAAGCATCATTCTCATCCTGTAAGTGGCAAGTGTACTTGTTGTTGGATGTAAAGGCAATAAAAAAAAAAAAAAAATTGAATGACCTGTCCAAGCACGAGCTCCTGTAGACCAAACCCAGCAACATTTTGATTTTAATCATGCAGAAAATTTACTCATACTACAATCAATAGGAACCAACGGCTTATTGTAGGACACTGACATCAGTAACCATACTGAATGCAATGTTACAACAAATCTACAGACTGTCTAATAAACTTACATTTCTGGTTCTGGTTTAATTTAGCAACAGACTGGCTGAAATCAACGTGTATGCGTCTATCATCAATTAAAACATTGTCCATCTTGAAGTATGCTTGTTCACAATCTTCTACCTGAATCATTTTAACAAAGGAAGCATTTTTATTATTTATTTATTTTAACTGGTATTGGTACTGGTATGGCATTTATAATGCGCCTCTTCCTTGCAGTTATAAAGCGCAGTTCTTTTCCCTGGTTATTGGGTCCACATGCGAAGTGTTGCTGCTGGTAATCAGCACAGGAGCAGGCAACCCCACCAGGTACCCATTTATACTCTGGGTGGGGAAAAGCCTCAATTTCTAAGTAAATACTGTAGTGGGTGGAGGTTCACTGTAACATCAATCTGTATCATGGAAGGTATTTAATAGGCATTAAATCACCTAAACTACAGTATAAACCAAGCTTGTTTTTTTATTTATTTTGTTTTTTGAAATGTATGTTCTGCACTAGCTCGAAAAGAAGCCTATGTTATCTTGAAAGGAAGCCATGTGCTTCTTTTCGAGGCTAATTTTCTAAACTAAAGAGGGGGCTTCAATTGGAGATGGCTTCATCTCGAGATTAAGCCCACTGGACTTCAGTTCGAGGTTTTTACGGTATTTGTTTACATATATTTCCATCAAGTACCAGTAAGTGAATTAAATTCCTTATCCCTTTCCACTAGCTGGGAACAAAAGAATACAGAATGTAGTAAGTGATTCATATTCTCTGTTTCGCATTTGTATTGTTGCATATATGGAGGCCTCACTCACCCTTTCGAATTCTATGAATGCGTACTGTAATGATTCCTGTGTCTTCATATCCTTAATCACTTCACAACTGCAATGCACAATGGCTATTAATTATGTACTTATAAATTAAAAGTATGGTAATAGAAAACTATATGATGCCATATCCATGGGTGCTAAATAATTCTGGTGCTTTCAATGAAAAAAAAAAAAAAATCTTAGATTTGAATTTTTACGATCTTTTGGAAATAACTGTTTTTTCCCGCCATTTTGAATAAATTAATTAGTAATATTAATTTTTTTTTTTTCCATTTTAGAGGAACTCATACACTTTACAAGAATATATAGTTTTGCTATATTTACTTCAGTGGTTTAACCACAATATTTAATTTCCTGAAAAGTATCAAATTACATAAAAAAAATTCAGGCATGTAAAGGTTAATAATATAAAATATACCAAACAATCATAAAACAAATTATAAAAGAATAATAAAAATAATAATATAGATATATAATACAAAATAATGAGAATATTTATAATAGTAGTAATAGTAAAACTAAATTAAATTAAACACAATTAATCTTTACACTTAGTAATTTACCTATTAATTTGTCCAAATCTAGAGAATATAATCTGCAAATCATCAGATGTTGTGACCGGATTCAGTTTGCACACAAACAGCACATTCTCTGGAGGCTTTATATCAGCATCTGGAATATCCCCTACCTGGTATAAAATAAAATATTAAATAATTATAATAATCATTTTTAATGTAACACTGCAGTGGTCTAATATTGTGGTCTAGTCAGCCAAGCTAAACCACTGTCCAGAATATCAAATTTTTTTTCATATAAAATTGTTGTATGCCCATATATAGTTATGGTGTGCCTATATATGGCCATGATGTGTCTATATATGGTCATGATGTGATGTCATCATTAACATATTCAGGCATGTCACATGTTTTTTTTTGCACTGCATTTCTATATATGATGGGTGATACCAAAATTTGTGCTTCATTTTCATGCATTGAGGGCGCTAGCAACATTGTATTTTTGCCATTTAATAGGAAAATTTAAGGGAACAGTATTCATACCATCTCTAGAATTTGAGCATTGGCTTTAGCTTCCTTGGTCTCTCGTTCTTCCATCAATTGTTCCTCTGTTTTTTCTTTGTCTTTATCAATATCTTCATCAGCTCCAATACGACCACTCTGAGAAGATAGAAAAGAAGACGTTAATTTGATGGTTTTGATAGTAAGTTCATTAACAAAATATAAAATTACAAAACAATAATATTAACCAATAAATTTGGCATTTACAGTATGTGTGGTGCCATGTTGTATGCTTGTGCAATTTTATATATTCAAGAAAATACGTATGATGTCGCATTTTGACAAAAATTAGGTTTTAATGTTTCTGATATGTTTACTACATGAATTTAATAACAGCAAAGATTCTGAGTTGATTTACAAACATTAAAAGTCTTTAAAGCATATTTTGAATATTGGGAATATTCCTGGCCAGGCCAACATTTTCAGCACAGGCCAAATACATTCACAATTGAATTTTAAAAATATAACAGCTGCTCATTTATACTCTGAGGGTCAATTCCTGTTTGTGTTACCCAGTAACAACAGAGGCTGTGACCAGTACACCAGGGTAACCCCCTACATGCTAACAGGCACCTACTTCTAATTGGTCTTTTGTTGGCTCAGGTGACCTGTCTGGAACAACCAATCCATCCGGATCATCGAATGGGTCATCAAGAATCACAGTGTGGTTGATTCTGAAAATATAAGTAATCATAGCATTCAAGATTCAGATACAATGACTTGGATTGAGTCGGTGATCATTTGAAACAAAAACATACTGGTTACACTATGACGATAATGATCAACAATAAAAGCTAAAAAAGCCATTGTTCATATAGAAAAAAAAAGAAATAAGATGAGTTTTCACACAAGCACGATTCGATAATGATTTGTCTGTATACAATAAAAAAATAATTTCACAAAAAAAATCATATTACCTCATCTTCATGGCAAAACGATAAAATAGTTTTTAATACTACTGTATGATTTCATCATTTCTCCATGATTATGACGTCATTTGATTTGTAACAATATTTTGTTATCGCGTACATGATAAATCAATTATTGAATCGTGCTGGTTTGAAACCATCTTGTATTTCTTTTATTTTCTATAGACTGTGGACTGTGTGTGCTTATTTTTTATAAAACAAACACATAACTTAGACTACTAAAAGTCAGTGATAACTGAAACAAAAACATACTTCCATCTACTATCGAACCACTAATGACATGATAAAAAACACAGAATCATCAGTTTGTGAAATGAATTTATTGTTACATGCACTCCACTGAACAATTTTGGCAACTTGTGCATTCCATAGGAGCATGCTACATCTGGGAGACCTTAGTATGTAAATGAGTGTAAAACATTTTGAATAAAGAATATAGCCAAATACAATACCATCCATGATTGCCTAGCTCCATTTATTTAACTTGTAGGGTTCTATTTTACTTACCTGATGTCTTGGTATGGTCGATGATCCTGGTCCGTAAACGATTCACTGATTTTCGTGAGAACATCAAATCCTTCGGAAACCTCTCCGAACACAGTGTGCACCCCGTCCAGGCTGTCAACATTCTCAGCAAGTGTGATGAAGAACTAGTTAGAAAAATACTTAATTAAACATTTGGTCGAAAAACAAAAATATAATAAGAGTTGACATGGAAATACTTGTGAACAGCGGTGGCATCGGAAAGTCACAGAAAGGGGGACCAACAAGTCCGACAGGGGATATTTAATTGAGGCGCCACCTAGAGCCTCGGTCAGGGTTCCAGAAATATAATACCTGGTGAGGTTTACGGGGAGAGATTGTATAATTTAGGACCATGATTGCCCAAAAATTGTGTGTTTAGACCACAAAAATTATCTAATAAAGCATTGTGATAATTTTAATATATTTTTAAATTGCAAATTTTACTGTTATTTCTTAATATTTCTTGAATGTGCTGCTTTCTTTCATTTGTTTGACTTTCTTTTTAAATGTGCCTTTTTAATGTATTTGACTTTTGGTAAGATTTGCTATTTTTAGTGGTTAGGGTTAGTGTAATTTTCAATGTTTTCTTTTTGTCTTGAGGACCCCAATGGAAATAAGTTCACTTGTAAACTTTTGTGGGTTTATTCCTCAGTTCATTCAGTTGATATTGTTCTTTGTACTTTTTATCTGTTCCTGCACTTTCGTATTGTTTCCTTTTTATCTCTCTGAATGAACTGAATAAACTGAAACTGAAAAAAAAGGCTTGACAGTGATAGTAACATTGTTTGGCTTAGAAATTTAAGATTTGTAGGTGGGAAGTTTTCCGACAGAAAACATTTACCCCCTCTGACCCCAGCTGAATGATTTATTTATTCAACCATATTTCAAGAGGGTGAACCATCCAGCGAGCTGATTTTACAGGTCCCTCAACGATACAAACGAGAAGCATACAAGATATATAACATGAAAAACATACATAACTAGTTAAAAAATTGTGAAGGAACACACCTGAGATCCATGCATTTTCGCACCATTGTTTACCATAGCAACAGCACCCAATTTTTTGTGTTTGATTCTGGGATTTTCTTCCATTTCAAAATACCGAGCCTGATCACCATATAGCTGCCTATCATGAACATTTGAGAAAAAAATCTATATGTATATCATTATCATAAATCATGGAGCTCCCTAACTTATACATATTAGTGAATAAGGGATTTTCCTAACAGGATTATCAGTCTAAAAGACTGCAGAATGCAGTTAAGAATTTTTACTATGTAAAAAGCTACTTCAAGGTAAATTTTACTCTTAAAAATAAATAGGATTTGCCTAATAATCAATGCAATAAAGGAAATGTTTTCCCAGAATATACAATGATGATGCTACCAATATATGCAACATTATTAAAACCCCACATTTTTGCTAACACTGACAAAAACAGAATTTTCTGTTAACATGTGCTAAGAGGCACCATAATTTCATACTTCACAATTTCAAGAATTTATGAAAAAATTACCAATTTTGGATCTACTGTACATAACTTTGAAGTGGGTCATCTTCGAAAGTATCACACTAGAAGTAAAATTGTATCTCTTACTTGAATATTGAATCACCTCCATTTCCAGAACCTGTTGGGTCTCCAGTCTGAGCAATGAAATTACGCTGAAAAATTTAAAACAGAAAGATATTAGCTATCGGTAAATTTCCTGGAAATTTCAATTTGGGGGTACTGGGTTGGGACACGGTTACCTGCTCCACAGCGGCTTTAGAGTGGCTGAGACCAGCTAACTTTGGCTTTGATTTAAATGAAGATTGAAATGTACGAGTACTGTAAGTACACAGTATCTACCTTAATCAAGATTCATATTTAGTATTGGCTAGTTATTAAATCAATTGACTATTTATTGTTGTGTTAAAATATTTTAATGTAAATTCACATAAACATTTATGGAAATATAAATAAGTTATTTATTTATTGAATATATAAAAAGTATAAAACAAAGAAAATAAAAGAAGAACAGAAAGACACTCAGAGTGGCTTTAAATTAGTTAACAAAAATTATATATAATGAAAATAGCTCATAATATATTATGTTTGTGCAATAAATTTCAGGCACTAATCATATTATTAGGCCGAGCACTCACTACATCATATGATGGTTGTACGACCTTTGCACAACGAATGTCAATGGCAGTCTGAACACATCGTCATTAAAAATGATCAATTGTGTGCGTGCCGTGGCGTGTTATCCATGGAATCGCGTTGGCCAACAACCGTCGGCCAACAACCGTCGGCCACATTGATTGCCCCGTTTTAGAGGTCAAGGTGCCAAGCCTATCATGTTTCATAATTTGATATCACCATATCATACGTATTATAGAAGAGATTTGAAAATTCCAAATGTCCAAACAATAAAATTTACAAAAATATGTTGACCACATACCTGTACAGAATGAAATAAACAAAAGTTATAGTACTTCACTTTGCAGAGTTTCAGGAAGTTCAAACAACCTTTGAAAATAAAAACAATGGGAATAAATTATTTTACTTGATAATATTTTGGCAACTTATCCAGAAGTTTGAACTCAATTAACGAAGAAGGAAGTACAAGTAGAAGTAGAACATAGGCCTATAACTGATGCCATGATGGGCCAGCCTACAGTCTACTGTAGTTGGCCAGGTTACATAAAAGTTGCCTCTGATAGTTTAGGACAAACAAGCTAGACCTAGGCCCAGGCTAGGCTAGTCTCTCAGGCTTTTGGACCTACCTTACCTGCTGTAGTCTAGCGGCCTGAAACTACACAAACAAACAAAGGCTAGGCCCTAGGCCTAGGCTAGACTAACACACAAACACGGCTAACAACAAAAACATCAAAACCTAATTTTCAAATAAATCGACAAGTATATTTTACATCTGGGTCTCTCTTTGGGATAAAGATCCACTACTATGTCACCAAGCGTTGTTTCTAGGAGAACTGCCATCACTTTTCGTCGTAGTTAAAACTTTTCAAAATAACTTTCTCTGTGTTATCCGACTACTACAAACGGAAGCCGTTTTCGCATGTCGAGCGGTTGATGAGTGTACGCTCGATTGCATTAACGAAAGTTTGGTATTTAATTGAAGAAACGCAAGGTGGTATAATAATTTATTCGAATGGCTATGTAATTTCAATATATATAATATTTTAATATTAAATATAAACTGCTATAATCAACATCAAACTAAACTTCAAAATTTACTAAATCTTGTACGAATAAAACATTCGGTCCTACTAAATACCACACGGAACCACTCGCGACCACACGGGACCACTCGGGACTGCTCGCGACCACACGGGTGCAAAAATGATAAAAATATTACCACACGAGAGTAGAAAACTACTTAATAATCAATAGAAACCAACTTTTAGTACGGTAATTCTCCAAAATATGGTAAAAATGATTGTTTTTTTTACAGGTTTTTCCGCCGTGCTTCGGAAGGTAATGCGGTGACATTGAGGTTCTGTAACGCATTCACGGCTCCAGAAACGCGTTCACCCTTGACCTCTACAACATTCACTACGTACAGTACGGTACGTTACATTTCATCCTGCGTGTATGCCTATTCTATGTATAGGCCTATTATTCTACTATAACTGTATTTATTACTGTATCTGCTTTGTATTTTTTATAATTATGTGTTTTTGACTCTTATTATTTTTATTTTTTTTAAATTTGTATTGATCCTGTAGTTATGTTATGTTTTAGCCCAGAGACAAATCTAGTTAACTTCTTATGAATAATGTTTTTAAAGATGTATTTTGAGATGTTTTCTATGAAAATAAATAAATAAATGGCAGTAGTACCGCTTTTTGTGTTTCAATGTTAGTAATGGATATAAGAAAATAAAAATAAACGATCAATCTAACAATATATAACAATTCAAAATTCTCATTTTCATTTTATGTAGAATAGGTTTATTACCGTTCACGTGGCAGTATATAACGGCCTATCTTGATTGATGATATTAAACACAGACATGAAGGTCATGGTTGAAGGCGTTTCAGCTGACACGTCAATGCGTTACAGATCCACAATTAACGCATTACATTACCGAGACACGACAGGAAAAACCAACAAATCAAAATCAAGATACATCGATTTTTAACGGAATTCGGATAATTACCGTACTAAAAGTTGATTTCTATTGATTATTAAGTAGTTTTCTACTCTCGTGTGGTAATATTTTTATCATTTTTGCACCCGTGTGGTCGCGATTGGTCCTGAGTGGTCGCGAGTGGTTCCGTGTGGTCGCGAGTGGTCCCGTGTGGTATTTAGTAGGACCCAAAACATTCAATTTTTATAATTGGTGCGACTTCTGCTCAATGTGGTACAACGGGATGTTGTTTTTCGTAATTTATATATCGTAATCCAGTATTATTATTTTTTCCAGTTAATATTCGCTAAGAAATATTTTAAATGTTATTTTTTTTTAAATCTTTATTTCAATGCTGAGAATTAGGCCTACTTTATTTATTTATTTATCAGTTTTAAAATTCTTTTGATTGAAGAGGTTAGAAGAAATTCAAGATGTCAGCCACCAGTGAGGGTTTAGATTCGACCTGTAGCTTCAGTGATTTTGATGTTATTGGCTTCGATCTTGACCATACACTTTGCAAGTATAAGCTAGACATACTTTTTCCCGTACGTTTTTCAAATAGCATGTTGAGTAAATCTGTGCATCAACACAAGGGTAGGACACCGCCGCCGTGTGTACCACCGACTGTTGTGTGTGCAGTGGTCCGTGCGTGCCGTGGATGGGATCTCCCTGCCTGCTGCCTGGTCGGCGGATGTGTATATTACAGCGTTGCTAGGCATTAGGACGTCCCTTAATTATATATAGCTAAGTCTACAGTGCGCATTAGGCCCCATAAAGAAAATTATTAGTTTATCATCCTATCAAGACCAAAAAACTGATGAGGGAGGGAGGTTTTTTTTTTTTTTT